>NW_027551558.1:8339014-8353727 GCF_008692635.1 Crocuta crocuta | reverse complement strand
GGGGTGGCTTATATCTAAGAAAGATGACTGAGATTGCCAAGCCTCTGTAGGAGATAAGCCCAGGCCCCTGAAATGGTTCCTGGAGACATTTCAGAGCCAGGAGACGCAGTCTCACCTCTCAGGGGTGAGGACAAAGAGAAACTGGAGCATAAGGGAAAACGAAAATGAGAAGCTGATCTTGAATCAGGACATAGAGATGGTAGCAACTCCTTAATGACATGGAGAAGGAGGGAGTGCAGAGGCTGAGCCCTAACTCGATAGGCCCACCCTGGGGTCTTCCAGCTCCCGGAGCACAGCCAGCCACGGTGTCCACACAGTGAGGCCGCTTCTAACTTTACGCTAGGAGTCACTGCACTAATTTCTGCAGGTAAACCGAGGACCACTTCTGCAGAGATTGCACAAAGGAAAAAACAACAGAAGGATCTAAAAGGGGGTTGTTTTAACGTACGAAACAAAAAGTCTAATCATCTAGAGCAGGGGTTGGCAGACTTTTTCTGGAAAAGACACGTAATAAATGGCATTTTCCTTTCCTACTGTAATCATCCCTTTGAGTACGACTAAAAGACAAGAAAACTTCTTATGTCTTTTTCCTTTGTTCCTTTTTCAGTTGTGCATTTTAGGGACACTGTGGGATGCGTTCAACCTAGTTAGCTTTTCATTTATCTAATAGTAAATGAAAAGTTGGCGGTGAGAGTTCAAATGTCTTTTTACTTCTACAATTTAACAACACTGATTTTCTATATGTGAGTAATATAGCAGGAAATATGGCTAAAATAAGTAAGTAAGGAAATCAGATGGTAGGAAGTGCCCAGGAAGAGGATATTTGTTTCTAGGAATGATGTTCTTGTCAGGATTGTTGCTGGTGATGCTGGACAAACCTGCTTCTGCTGTTCTCTGGGCTTCCCAGCTCAGCGGGTGCTCCAGACCAGAGCTCAGCACTTCACCACTTTGGGTCAGTCAAGCCCAGTATGCAATCGTACAGTATCCAGCGCTATCTCGTGGAGAACTCAGAGGGGCATACTGATCTAAGCAGGCAAAGTGTTCTAAATTAGCCAACAAGATGGGGCAAACCTAAGGGAATAGGCATGCTTTGTCTTTATATTTTAAATCTGATTCCTTTCAGGAGTGGTGAAGAAGTGTGTGAGCCCCACCCACGCACTGGTGGACTTCAGGTACGGAGACACCAAGGTTGTGCCTACCTCGTTCATCACGCCTGTTGGGGGTGCCATGCCCTGCCCGCTGCTCCAGGTACCTGCTACAGCGATCTTTCCTGGGGGCGCTTTCCACCGTCCCCACAGCTGTGGGTAACGGGATGGCGAGGCCACCGGTGGGCCTTTGCTAAACATCTGGTTGGGCTCCTCCCGGGAGCTTGTGTTTGGACAAGAAAAGCAGTGGCCCCTGTGCCTATGGCCCCTTGCCTGGTGACTTTCTTGCCGCACTTCATCTGCTAACTCCCTATTGGGTGGTCTCATGACTGCCCGGACTGGCTTGCATTAGCACCTGTGGCCCTTGTCACTTTACAGAAGTAGATGGTCATGGAAGGGAATTGCTATAACTGCTAACGCCCTTGAAAGTTAACTTTATCATTTTTTTTTAGTTTATTTATTTTGAGAGAGTGCACGTGCAAGTGGGGGAGGGGCAGAGAGAGAGACAAAGAGAATCCCAAGCAGACTCAGTACAGACCCCGATGTGGGGCTCAAACTCACGAACCGCGAGATCACAACCTGAGCCAAAATCTAGAGTCAGATGCTTAACCGACTGAACCACCCAGGCACCCCGACAACTGCCCTTGAAACTTTAACTGCAGGGGCGCCTGGGTGGCTCAGTCGGTTAAGACTCGGACTTNCTGTGCTGACAGCTCAGAGCCTGGAGCCTGCTTCGGATTCTGTATCTTCCTGTCTCTCCGCCCCTCCCCTTCTCATGCTCTGTCTCTCTTTGTCTCAAAAATAAACATTTAACAAAAATTTTTTAAACGAAACTTTAACTGCAAAAGATTATATTAAAACAGATTAAAGAACAAGGGCAGAGGTAGTACTTTCCTTGACATTGTAGTCAGTTAATGCCAGACCTTGAAGCCATAATGCCATTATGCCTCAACATGCATTCCGCAGGTGAGCTGAGCTGATGTGCTCTCCTCTGCATAGGAATTCATAAGAGCTGTACGGCCTCTGGCCCATCCTCCTCCCATCCACCCAGCAGACAGAAAGCCTCCCAGAGCTCCCTACTGCCATTCCTTGGACAGGGGGAGCCGGCAGGAAAAGCGCCCAATGAGCCCTCCCAGGATTCCATGTTGGTTGTCTGCTGCCACCTCCCCGGACCCGACCCAGAGCACCCATCGGCGCACTTTATCCCTGATAGGTGGTCCTGTCCACGTGACCAGTGCTCATCAGCCTCTGCATGCCCCTTCACAAGGTTTCCCTTCTGCTGGAAGCTGTCTCTTTGTAACTTTTGCCCGTGGTGTGTGCTTGGGGGCAACATTAAATAAACCTGCCCCTTTCCTTTGGGTGATGGCGCTTGAGGTCTATGAGGACACTGCTCGTATCTCTCCTGGTCTTAATGTGAAACACCTTCCTTCAACCAGTCTTTGTAGGATATGGTTTCCAGACCTCTGGCCGTCTTGCTGGCTGTCCCTAGGATCCTTGTGAGGTGAAGAAGTCCTACTAAATGGGGCTCCCCCAAACTGATCACAAAATTCTGGGTGTGGCCCAGCAAGCCCGGAGAAGTTTGAAACCATTGACTCAGTGGAGAAAAAATATGTCTTTGAATTGTAGCCTCAGTACTTTCTCATCATCTTGGGTCATTTTAAAACAAGCTTATATTAACATCGTAAGATCTAGAATATTTGCTATGACATAATGTTTTCATCTACAGGTTGGAGATTATGTCTTTGCCAAAATAGTGACTCCCAACGGATTTGACTTCTATGTCCCTGCCATTGTCATAGCACTTCCAAATCAGGATATTGCCGAAGATAAATTCTACACAGTTTTGAAGTGTAACAACCGGAGAGTAAGTAGACTTTCATGGAGGAAAGGGCTTTCTCACTAGGCAGAAAATGGCTTCTTTTACCTTTTACCCCCGCTGTCCCGGACGATGCCTCTCTTTCCTGGCTCTGCCAGAGGTACTGAAGGAATGATTTCCCTGGCTGTACCTGTGCCCTTTGCCCATCCACTCTGCACCACAAAATCTACCCTCACGAAGGTTGCCATGGCTTCTTTCTCCTTCACCCAATGGCCTTTCGGGCTCTCATTCTGCATCTGACCGCTGGGGAGGCTCATGCCAGTTCCTTACTGTCCCTCCCCACGCTCTTACAGGTTCTCTCTCTCTTCCTTGCCTGCTGCTACTCAGCCTGCTCTGACCTTACATTCCCCCTCCCGGCCCTCCTTATGAATTTCCCCCAGATGCTTTAGAAAGCTCTTCATTAGTTTACAGATCTGATGATGTCACTTGTCTGCCTGACATCTTCCCCCCTTCTCCCCCACCCCGCCCAAAACACACATGCTTCTCATCAACCTCAAGGAAAAGCCTAGCCTGACCCCATCATGGCTCCAGCCCCATGGAAGGCTCACTGCTTCCTGAACACTGTTGTTTTCTCTAAGCCCCTAGTCTTTCCCTTTTCCTGGACCACCCTCCCTATCTTCTTTCCACAGAAACTCCTGTCACAGAAAGACTCTGCCCAACTGTCACTTCCTGCTGAGGCCCTCAGGGGTCCCTCTTCTCATATTGGCTTCCTTACTAACCTCTTAGTTCCTTAGAGGTAGGAAGGCAGGGACAGTGGCCTATTCATCTTTGTAGCCTCAGTACATCCCCTGATGAACAGAAGGGACAATTTAAAAATTGCTTTTTTAAATTCTTAAATGAATAAGGCCACCTGGGTGGCTCAATTGGTTGAGCCTCTGACTTCAGCTCAGGTCATGATCTCACCGTTTGAGTTTGAGCCCCTCATCGGGCTCTGTACTTACAGCTCAGAGCCTGGAGCCTGCTTCAGATTCTGTGTCTCCTTCTCTCTCGGCCCTTCCCCTGCTCATGCTCACTCTCTCTCTCTCTCTCTCAAAAATAAATAAACATTAAAAAAAATTCTTAAGGGGCACCTGGGTGGCTTAGTCAGTTAAGCGTCCGACTTTCGCTTAGGTCATGATCTCGTGGTTCGTGGGTTCGAGGCCCGCATCGGGCTCTGTGCTGACTGCCAGCTCAGAGCCTGGAGCCTGTTTCAGAGTCTGTGACTCCCTCTCTCTCTGACCCTCCCCTGCTCACGCTGTCTCTCTCTCTCTCCTAGAAATAAATAAAACATTAAAAAAAAACTTTTAAAATTTCTTAAATGAATAATGTTGCTGATGGAAATAACATTGTCTTGACGAACCTTTTGATATGCCTGGAAATTAGACTAACAAGCAAAAAGCAAGAGGCAAAATACTCATAGCTAACTTTATTAAGCACTTACTATGTGCCACAGACACTAAACCAGGTACTTTATATGTAATGAACAACTGAATGCTCAAAACACTGTGAGCAGGTACAATTATTATCCCTGTTTTCAGATAAAGAAACTGAAGCAGAAAGATTAAGTCACACGCAGGGTAAGTGGAACAATGGACATTTGAACCCAGGCAGTCTGGCTCCACGGCCTACATTCTGAATGCGTCTCTGTGCCCAACTGTCTAGTATACAGAATACACATAACCAGTCCATTCTTGACTGTAGCATGAGGTGTATTCATCAGGGGAAGAGTCGTGGTAAATGAATTTTAGAATTAAGGTCAATAAGTGGAGACCAGGATAGCCAGAGGCCCCGGAAGCTCTGTGTCCAGTCTGACAGAACAAGAAGGAGAAAGGGCTGCCTTCTCAACAACCCAGAAAAAAAAACTTTAAGAGAAAATTGACCTTCCTAGAGCTGTTTGGATGACAATAAACAGTCTGGCAGGGCAGCAGGCTGGAAGCTTTTCTTTTTCCTTTTTTTTTTTTTTTTAATGTTTATTATTTATTTTTTGAGAGAGAGAGTGACAGAGGCCCAGAGCACGAGCAGGGGAGGGGCAAAGAAAGAGGGAGACACAGAATCCGAAGTGGGCTCCAGGCTCCGAGGTGGAGCCTGACATGGGGCTCAAACTCACAGACTGTGAGATCATTACCTGAGCCAAAGTTGGACACTTAACCAATGGAGCCACGCTGGTGCCCCATTTCAGGAAGCTTTTCTGACATGTGGCACTGGCTCTGGGGATGTCTGCTAGGCAAGAGGGGGGAAGCAAATCAAGGGACATTTGAAGACATGTCCCTACACATGCCCTAGGGTGTGGGGAGAGACGATCCCTGACAAAGAGCCTCAAAGCCCAGGAGGGACCTTGGAATTAACCCACAGGGCAGTGAGGCCCTAGAGTCTAAAGCAGCGTGGTCAGGGTGATAGACCCTGAAGACCATTCTGATAGAGATTCCTGGGGCTGAAGTTGGCACATTCAGCTCAGGGTGATGGTTATAATTCTGAGTCTAGGAAAGAGATGGCCAAGGCTGAAGTAAAGGTAGAAAGGTGGATCTGTGGAGGGATGTGTGGGTGTGCATGGGCATGCGCGTGAGCAGTCACGTGCATCTTGTGTGGATGGCCTTGGCACGTGATCCAGGATATGGAGAAACGAGAAATGAGAGCACTCAGTAATGACTTTCATTCAGCATATGATTATGAAGCTAGGCTCTGCAATTTGACTGCCCTCTTAAGTGTCACCCTGAATAGGAGAATGGCTAGCAGCTCTTTTAATGGGTTGAGCTAAAGAAAATTACATCTAAATTGTGGACATTTCTGACTTAAGTTGTGTGAACCCTTTTGGTATTATTACAGGAATTTTGCCCTCGGAGTGCACTTATTAAGATCAGCCAAAACAAGTATGCTCTCTCTTGCTCTCATATAAAATCAGCCCCGATTGAGGAGGATCTAAAAGTGTAAGTAGACCCAACTTTTTATACTCCCTGGATTTTATTTATATCTTTGCACCTTTCATCTGTTTCTGGGTTGGGATTCATGATCTCTAAATACTTGTGGAGAAAAGCAGAGGTGGAGGACCTCTTGCTTAAAATGTGGTTATTTTGTTTTTGTTTTAGTGTATATTTATTTTTGAGAGAGAGATAAAGTGCAAGCAGGGGAGAGGCAGAGAGAAAGAGAGGGAGACACAGAATTGGAAGCAGGCTCCAGGCTCCGAGCTATCAGCATAGAGCCCGACGGGGGACTTGAACTCACAGACCACATGATCATAACCTGAGCCAAAGTCAGACACTTATCCAACTGAGCCACACAGGCACCCCTAAAATGTCATTTTATGATTATTATTCCTTCAACATCACACCTCTTACTTGCTGGTGATTTGCCTATCTGATTCTAATCTCAAATGCAACATTATTTTACTGACTCTTCAGAAAAGTACTCAGTCCTGTCATGGACCTGAAGAAATTATTCCCCTTTTATTTGTAAGGGTTCAAAGCCTTCTAATGAAGTCTCACTGTAAAGCAAAGGTTAGATTAAGTTGCAGTTCGGAATGTCTGTCTGTCCCCTTGCTGGAGAGCTAGAGTAAGGTGTTGGCCCTGGCTTGCCGTACCCAGGTGAGGGTGGGTGAGTGGGTAAGTGGCAGTTTCCAGGGGATACAATGGGGTGAATGCATTTTCATCTGAGGAAGTAGTACTGCTAAAATCTGGGAAGATAGGTTAAAGTCAACAAGAAGAATCTGAGGCTTAGAAAGCAGACAAAAACCCAAGTCCTTGGGGCCAATGAGGGGCATTACAGTTGGAGTTGGAGCCATGACTTTGGAGGTGAAGGGTGAGGGAAGGAGCAGGGATTAGGGAAAGGGATCATGAAAACACCCTCCAACTTCACTTGGAGTTTGTGGGTTGTCAGGGGTGCCAACCTTCATTCTCGTGATGGCATCACCTGGTACTTCATAAGCAGAAACAATCAGATGTTCTCTTCTCCACTCCTTTTCCTTCACCTCTAGGCTTGTGGAAACTTCTGTCTTTTTCGTTGATGTCAAAATCCCTTCTCTCGTCCAAGGCTGACCTGCCCACCAGACTCCAGAGGCCATCCCCACTGTCTTTGGTCTCCTCATGCCACAGCCCTAGCTGGCTTCTGGAAGGGTTGAGCAGAGGAATCTTCCTTGTGTACAAATCTGCTCCTGCCCCTCCCCTACATAAAATACCCTTCAGAGTCCCCCTCCCATGCCTTCTGGGTTTTTTGTTTTGTTTTGTTTTGTTTAATTTTAGTTAGTTAATATAAAGTGCAATATTGGTTTCAGGAGTAGAATTTAGTGATTCATCACTTACATACAACACCCAGTACTCATCACAGGTGCCTTCCTTAGTATCCATCAGCCATCTAACCCATTTTATTCTAGCTTACCCTCTTGTGGGTCTGATTCAGGTGTACCTCCCTAGCCTCACTTCTCCCTAGCCACCCCCCAACCAACCTCCCACAGGCCCTCTGCACACTAACCATGCTAAACTCCTTGTAGCTTTCCCCCCACACCATGCTTTTTCAGGACTCTGTGCTTTGTATAAGCTAAGCATTCCCTCCCCCTGGAATGTTATTTACCCTTGGCCACCTAAGGAACTCTTAACATTGAAATCAAGCATTGCCATCACTCTGTCATGTTCTGAGACTCTAGCAGTGAGGTGATCTCACTGTGTATCATGTAGAGATTTCATTACAGAAATTTTCCCTTCTGTTGGGCCATGTTCCTTCTCAATTTCTCACTCCTGTTAGGCATGAGTCCTTGAAAGCAGATGCCAGGTTCTATCCACTTCTCGACCATAGTTGCCAATGTCCAGTTGATAGGATGAGCCCAATGACTACTTGAGGAATGAACCAGTGAACAAATACTAATGGACACCCAGCATTGTTCCTTGAGAGGTGTGTGGTTTCATAAAGCATTTTTCCTTTGGTATTATTATTGCAAATATACACTAAAATCTTTCATTCTCTTCCAGATGACTATGATGTTTCATTTATAATTAAAGCACATTTTTTATTAATCTCAAAATCCTACTCAAAGTGATATCCAAATTACAATACATTTTAAAGGAATATGAATAGATAGGTCTAGGTATTGACTATTTTCACTAAATTCAACATTATCAATCCTATTTTAGAATTAAAATTCAATTCTTTGTTGAGAAAAGCCTTTAATTGTTTCCTATCTGAGTCCTGCCCCAGGCCTTATTTAAAACTCTTAGCTGCTGGGGGAGGGGGCAAGATGGTGGAGAAGTAAGGAGCTCCATACTTGCACTCACGCCCATACATCACACGGAAAAGATCTGAAGCCATTGGAGACCTTACGAAACCTGAGAGATTGGGGAAAAAAGGACGCAGAATCCACTGAGAAAGCCTTCTAACGGCTACCTCAAGAAACAAGCCAGAGTACACAAGGTGGAGAGTCCCAAATATCACTACGAATAGGAAAATAAAATAACCAAGGTCCCAACAAGAGAGACCAAGAGATACCATTCAAAAAACACTCTCTGAAAGGATAGGCCCTGGACAGTCAAAGAGTCTTCTTGGATACAGCAGCGCTCATAGATACAGAGAGCATAACAGGTCTTTAAAACCAACAAGAGCCAGAAAGCTAACTAAAATGACGAAACGAAAGAGCTATCCTCCAAAGAAACTCCAAGAAGAAATGATAGCTGATGAACTGCTCAAAACAGATTATCAGCAACNTAAAAAAAAATTGAATTAAATTAAAATTTAAAAAAATAAAACTCTTAGGTGCTAATTATCTACCCTGACTTCTAGGGCTTTCTCTACACAGTGGAAGCATTCATTGACTCTCTAGTCTACCCCTGGTAACGTCCCCTGTTTTTTGCTCTGTCTCTCTGCTAGCCAAGAGACTGCATTTAATTCTCTTAAGCAGAGGTCATGTCCAACCCACTAAGTTCTCTCTAGTCTGTCTCCGTTTGTATAATGAGGGCCGGCAGTGTGAGCACACAGACTGAAGGTGCAGGTCTTATTTTATCTCCTCTGGGCTTTCCTTTTGGCAGGTCCTTTCTCATCAGGAGCACTTTTGTTTGTCTTTAGTAAGGCTTCACCTCATTATAGGAAATGAGACCATTAAAAAAGAAAAAAAAAACAATCCCAGTTCTTTCTTTATGGGCTAATTAAAGAAATGTGCTATAGCTTCCAACAGCAGAATAGCCCCTGACTAAATTTAACTTAAAAATTTTGAATCCATCCTAACCATCCATTTGGGGTTGGTCACACCGGGGTGCATGGCCCCCGGCAGCTCGGTGGACCAGGATGCCAGACATTCAGCTCTCCGTCTTCTATCCCTCCTCTTTTTCTGCTTTCTTTGAGACCTTCAGTTGTGGGTGACAGAGTATTTCCCATAGGCCCCTCTTCTGGTTCCTAGCTGAGGGTGACACCCAGTGAAAAAAGGAAAGTATTTGGAGGGTGGAGGGATTGAATATGGCCAACGCTGATGCAGAGTTTAAGTTTCAGCTTAAAATCTGACACCAGAATGATTCTAGGGGACTCTTGTCCTCCATCGTCCAATATGTCCCCCATATTGCTAAATTCCAAGTAACTTGTTCTTAAAGGCTGCTGCATGGGAGGCATTCCTGGTGAGTTTGATGCTCTGGCTTTGGTTTTCTCTAGTGAAGGAAAGTGCCTTTACCAAACCTTATTCAACCACCCACTGTGAGGTGGTTGAGTACAGGCTGGGGACTGCGTGCTCCTCCAGGCAAGGTGCCCCGGCAGGCTTAAGCTGAATCCCCATACCTGGTGTCATGTAACTGACTGAGTGTCCCTCCCAGCCATAGCTGGGATCCATCCTCCATTCTTGACAGAGCAGAGCTTGGGCAGATTACCTCTGAGGTTCCTCCTTAAGGAGTTTGAAGGAGTTAGAGTTCTTGAAAAAATTAGCAACATTCTAAATGTGATCAGGAAGGGGCACCTGGAGCCTGCTTCGGATTCTGTGTCTCCTTCTGTCTGTCTGCCCCTGCCCTGCTCTCTTGCTTGCTCTCTCTGTCTCTCTCTGTCTCTGTCTCTCTCTCTCAAAAATAAACATTTAAAAAAATTTTAAAGTGATCAGGAAAATCAGAGAGAGCTAATCATTTTCTCTGTTTCAAAAAAATCAGTGGACATCTGAAAGAAATTGCTGGGCAGCAAGATCCTAAAGACAAGGACTGTTCTTTTCTTGATGTGTGATTGTAATTGTGTGGACTTGGGGACGTGGCTGTGTATGAGTCTACGGGAGGGGAGACCACGCTCCTAGGGTTCAGATGTGTGCTGTCCATCCCAAGCCAGACAGAGATCCAGCAAAAAAAGAGAACTACAGGCCAATATCCTTGATGAATACGGATGCAAAAATCCTCAACAAGATCCTTGCAAATCGAATCCAGCAGCATATCAAAAGAATCATCCACCAAGATCAAGTGGGATTCATTCCTGGGTTACAGGGCTGGTTCAACATTCGCAAAACAATCAATGTGATACATCATATCAATAAAAGAAAAGATAAAAACCATATGATCCTGTCAATAGATGCAGAAAAAGCATTTGACAAAATACAGCATCCCTTCTTAATAAAGACTCTTGAGAAAGTTGGGATAGAAGGAACCTACTTAAACATCATCAAAGCCATCTATGAGAAGCCTTCAGCTAACATCATCCTCAACGGGGAAAAACTGAGAGCTTTCCCCCTGAGATCAGGAACACGACAGGGATGTCCACTCTCACCACTGTTGTTTAACATAGTGCTGGAAGTCCTAGCATCAGCCATCAGACAACAAAAGGAAATCAAAGGCATCAGAATTGGCAAAGAGGAAGTCAAACTTTCACTCTTTGCAGACGACATGATACTCTACATAGAAGACCCGACAGACTCCACCAGAAGCCTACTAGAACTGATCCAAGAATTCAGCCGAGTTGCAGGGTACAAAATCAACGTACAGAAATCGGTTGCATTTTTATACAGCAACAATGAAGCAACAGAAAGAGAAATCAAGAAACTGATCCCATTCACAACTGCACAGATGTGTGCTGTCCAGGTCTGTGCTCAGCCCCTGATTCCTGAGTATTAGTGCTCATTGTCTTCCTTTGAGCAGTTTAATCATTTTCCATCAAGCCATTTGGATTTAGGAATATGTCCCAAAGGAAATTGTAATTCTGTGCTGGTTAACATTCCTCCCTTTCCTCTGTGTAATGTGGCCTCACATTGTCTTCCTGACAGCAGTGATATTAAGTCGTTGATTGAAACCTCAAGATTCAGTGCTGGCTCTGACATTACATGAGATGAATCACTTCCCATAATCTTGCCGCATCACTGCTGACTTCTTCCCTTAGAAGGAGCTGTGCATCTGAAATCATTAAGCCTCAGTATGTTATTAGCTCCCTCGTCCCTTCTGGTCAGATTAAGAGCCCCATTTTCTAGGCTGGAGCAAAGACCTGAAAAACAAGCAGTTCAGGAATAAACCCTGCCTATGAGTGTCCCATATTATCTGGAGGGACAAATGCCATTGCCTATTTTCGGAAAGTGTTCTGTAGTGCCCTAGTATAAGAGAGCATAGAGAATCATAGCGATTTTTAACCCTGAGGGCCAGTGGTAACAATTGGGATGGCAGCAACCTTATCAGTCTCTCCATTTTCTGCTCCTTCATTAAAATTCAGGGGCCTCGTGGTCCTCATCACACATCTATTCGGTGCTCCCAATCTAAGGCTGGCTTTCTGACAGACACTTAGAGCAAAATAGAAACGAGGCCTCAGAAAACCAGCGAGATAGGGCAAACTGGCAAGTTGGCATTGATCGGTGAACGAGGTGGGTTTTGACCCAAAGAGAGTGTGGAGTGGGTGCTCAGCACTTTCTTCCCTAAAGAGCCAGTGAAGTCACCATGCCTGGCTTCCCTCACCATACCCCCACCCCCTGACACACACATATGTAACTTTGACCTGTTTGTCACATTATTTAAACAAACCTGTAGCCTAAAATAATTAATAGGACACTGAATTTTTCTTGGGTTTGGAATGAGATGAGGGAAAAGAAAGCCATTTAGCGGCACCTTTCTGGGCTTACTGATGCATAATGTCCACTGACTAGCAGTCAAGAGCATGGCCACCCTCCCTCTTCCTCAGAGTGGGCTTGGGCCAAACAGAGTGAGGGTGCATGTTGCGGGCCAGGGAGAGGGGTGCGGATAAGAACTTTCGTATCAGATTCACACCTACCCTGCTCCGCCCACCCCCTGCAAGGGGACATTTCCTTGTGGAATATCTTGAACTTGGTTGACATCAGTAAAACAGGGTAGCTGCTTATGTGATGTGAAGCATTTCCTTGATCAAAATTCTGGTCTGCTTTTTATTCTGATCATGACAGCTTGCATATTTTTATTCTTATTCCAAAAGTATGCGTTTGTTAATATAATTTAGAAATTAAAAGCAAAAAGAATATAAAAACCAGCCATCGTTCCACATTTCAAAAGTAATTACCATTTGTATTTTGGCACATATCCTTCTAGAGTGTTCTCTCTGCAATGTTGATTATTTTTCCTCCAAACAAAAATTTTTGTTTCCCTCATCGTTTATAACACTCATAAAAAAATTTTAAGTGTGGAAAAAGTGACAATCTTCCTGGAACTATTTTCCCTGAGGCAACTATTAACCATTTGATGGAAAGGTTTCTAGTCATTCGTTTGTGTTCACAGTCCTAACAACAAAAGGGAAACATAGCCTATTGTTGTTTGTGACTTTTTCCCCACTTAACAATATATTACTTGCTTTCGTCTTGATGGGGATACCTTTTGATTTGTTAAAATTTAATTATCGAGGTGACTTATGTGACCAGTCGCCTACTGAAGACTAGACATGTGTTACTTCTCTGTCTTTTCTGCTCTTCTTCCTGGTTTCTTTGCATGATCATCTTCCTGGTATCCTTCAAATAGGCAGGTCAGCCTCTCTTCCACCTTTCTCTTTGGGTGCCTTTTCCTCTACTTTCCCTCCCTCCTCCCTTGTTGCCCTTCTTTCTGAGGGACTATAGGAGGTAGACTGGACTCTGACCAGTCCTGATACGTGGGAGATGTACATGGGAAATTTTCAGAAACCATCTCTAAAAAGGAAATAGAATTTATCAATTTAGTCTGTTCCAGAGGGAAGCAGCAATGTGAGGGATAGTTGATGGTAATTAGGTAAGATTTTAGATTTCATGGAGCAGGGGTTGTGTTACAGCCTTGTGGTGTGATTTCAAGAAAAGTCTGAGAACCCAGATCACAGAACTTCCACATCTACATAGGTGCTGACCTCATATTTCAAGATAATATTGTTTGTGGCCTCCTGGGAAGGCTTTCTCCCATGTTACTGCTGTTGCTTGGGCCATTTTTTTTTATTGTGTTAAATACACATATCGTAAAATGTATTGTTTTAACCATTTTTAAGCATACAGTTCAGTGACATTACGTACATTCACATTGCTGTGCAGCCAGTCCCAAAATTTTTTCATCATCCCAAACTATGACTCTGTACCCACTGACCACTAAGTCTCCATTCCTTTGTGACCAACATTTCATTTAGCATAATGTCTTCTAGGTCCATCCATGTTATAGCCTATGTCAGAATCTCCTCCCTTTTTAAGACTGAATAAGATTTTCTTGTATGTATATACCACAGTTTGTTTATCCATTCATCTGTTGGTGGATACTTGGGTTGTTTCCACCTTTTGGCTATTATGAGTAATGCTGTAGTGAACACAGGTGTGTGAGTCCCTGCTTTCCTTCCTGTTGATACATACACAGAAGTGGAGTTGCCGGATCATATGGTAATTCTATTTTTAATATTTTCAGAAATTGCCATACAATTAATACAGCAGCTTTACCATTTTTATATTCCCACCAACAGTGTACAGGGTTCCAGTTTCTCCATATCCTTACCAATATCTGTTATTTTTTGACTCTGCTTTTTTTTTTCCTTGATAACAGCTATCCTAATGAGTATAAAGCCCATTTTTAAATCTCTCTTGGGAATTATCTCCTGAGTCTTTGAGCCATTCCTTGAAAAGTATCACATGTAGTGAATCTTGATCCTTTGAAGAAGGATTTGATTGATATAATTTTCTTTTTAGAAATAACTAAAAATCTTTTCCCACTCTTTATTTTTCCTTGGTAATTTCCAAGAGGATGTGAAGAAGCAGTGATCAAAAGTTATTCAGAGTGAAAGCTGGGTGATCAAGGTGGTAGATACTGATTATGGGAACAAAATAAGGTTTACCACCAGGAAACTGTTTTTAACTTACCCTGAAGTCCCTGAAAAAGGCAAGCTCCCAAAATGATGTGCCATGAGGGCATGGCAGGAATGAAGTCATGATGTTCCCAAGATACCTTCTTTGAAATACAACATTTCTGGATAAATAAACTGACCAATATATTTTTATTTTATAAAAAAATATTTTTCATTTTCTTCCCATTTCCTCCACCCTCATCCCCCCGCCCAGGCCCTGGCAGCCAGCCACCATTTTACTCTGTTTCTATAGCACATATAAGTGAGATCACACAGTATTTGTCTTTCTCTGACTTATTTCACTTAATATAACACCCTTACAGTCTATCCTTGTCACAAATGACAGGGTTTCCTTCTTCTTTTTTTTTTTTCAAGTTTTAATGTCTTTTTAAATTTATTTCTGAGAGAGACAGAGAGAGAGAGAGAGAGCGCATATAAGCAGGGGAAGGTCAGAGAGAGAGGGAGACACAGAATCTGAAGCAGGCTCCAG
>NW_027551558.1:8287139-8338544 GCF_008692635.1 Crocuta crocuta | reverse complement strand
TGAGAGTGAGAGAGAGAGACAGAGAGAGAGAGAGAGCGCATATAAGCAGGGGAAGGTCAGAGAGAGAGGGAGACACAGAATCTGAAGCAGGCTCCAGGCTCTGAGCTAGCTGTCAGCACAGAGCCTGACGCGGGGCTTGAACCCACGAACCACGAGATCATGACCTGAGCCAAAGTCATACACTTAACCAACTGAGCCACCCAGGCGCCCCTCCTTTTTTTTTAATAGCTAAATAATATTCCATTGTATATGAATTATGTATATATATTTACATATGTTATATATATAACATTTTCTTGATCCGTTCATCCACAAGTAGACATTTAGGTGGTTTCTATGTTTTGGCTATTGAACATAGGGCTACAGATATTTCTTTGAGGGGCTGATTTAGTTTACCCACTTACCCAGAAGTGGGATTGATAGATCATACTGTAGTTCCAGTTTTAATTTTTTTAGGATCTTCCATACTGTTTTCCATAGTGACTGTATTAGTTTATACTCCCATTAACAGCATAGAAGAGCTCACTTTTCTCTATATCCTCAGCAACATTTGTTATCTCTTGTTTTTTTTTTTTTTTTTTTTTGATAATAGCCATCCTCACAGGTGTGAGGTGATATCTCATTGTGGTTTTGCTTTTCATTTCCCTTGTGATTAGTGATATTGAGCACATTTTCATGTACCTTTTGGCTGTTTGTATATCTTTTTTGGAAAAAATGTCTGTTCAGGTCCCCTGCCAGTTATTTAACTGGACTATTTCTTTGGGTTTTTTGTTGTTGTTGTTGTTGTTTTTAGTAATTAGTAAGAGTTTATTGTGCAGGATTATTAGTCTATTTGATATTAAGTTCTATGAGTTCCTTATATTTTTTGGACATTTATCCGCTATCTGGTATATGGTTTGCAAATATTTTCTCTCATTCCTTAGGTTGCCTCTTTGCTGTATTGTTTGGTTCTTTTGCTGTGCAGAAGTTTTTCAGTTTGATGTAGTGCCATTTATTTTTGCTTTTGTTGCTTTTGCTTTTGGTGTTGTATCTAAATAATATCACTGCCAGAACCAATGTAAAAGAGTTAAATTGTGGCCTCCTAGGAAGGCTTTCTCCCATGTCACTGCTGTTGCTTGGACCATTTTCCCCCCTATTTTATCTTCTAGGAGTTTTATGGTTTGACTTCTTATTATTTCCATTTCAGGTTAATTTTTGTGAGTGTTGTAGGATAGGAGCATATGGATTTCCAGTTTTCTCAACACCATTTATTGAAAAGACTGTCCTTTCCCCACTGAGTATTCTTGGCTCCCTTGTCAAATAATAGTTGATCATGTGCACTATATTTTCTAAATGGTAAGACTAGCTTATGACTTCATAGTCCTAGCCAATGTCATTTAAATTAAAAAGGACACTGTTATTAAATTTGGGGGACATTTTTCTAACCGTATACCATATAGTAATTAGGGAAAACTGAGGGTGTAGAAGACTGTTTCTACTGTACAATCTCCAGTTCAGTATGTCAGGAATGAACTGAACTATGATGTGACCAAGCTTATCATCCTGGGGTGGACAGAGGTCAATTCTGAGGCATGCCGAGGGACTTCCTGGCATGGAATTGTTGCTTCATTCACTGATTTGGTCAGGACAGGGTCCAAATGACATTAGATTCTCCATGCCACATGAGACCTGTGGAAATGAAATGCATGGAATGAAACACAGCCCAGACTCTCAGGGCCCACTAGACTTCTGCAACTCCATTCCATGGAAAGAAGGCCAAGGGCCAAAGAGCTGAGAAACTCTGCAGGGCTGGCTTGGACATCTCTGTTAGACACAGCAGCCAACAAGACCAGGGTAATCCTGTACTCTCTCTCTTTCTCTCTCTGTCTCTCTCTCTCTAGGGAGGATGTGGACACAAAGAATTCTGCTTTCTTAATATGGCCACTCAAAGAAATTGACACGGAGGATTTACGAGAGCTAAGACAGGAGAACCCTAGAAAGAAGAAAAAGAAGCCTTCCAAGAGGCTGCCTCTTCAGGAGACGGTGTCCTCAGAATCTGATGACTCTTTTCGTGGCATCAGGTCCCAAGAGTCCTCCCCCAAGAAACACCCCAAGCCCAAGGTAGGCGGGGGACGACATCGCCTATCTGCAAAACATGCTGAAATCTCTGTCAAGAATAGTGCACGTGAGGTCACTCCCCAGTTTCCGGGCCAGGTTAGGTCCCAGTATGGCAAAACCTCCTAAATAATAACTCTTAAATAATGCTGACATCCACTTCCCCAGAGAAGGTCCTCGGCCCAGGGTCTGGGAGTCAGCCAGCTACACCGTCATCGCCACACCTCCACCTCAAGCAGCCCTGCCTTTCCTCCTAGAGCCCACAGCAGCAAAAGGCTGAGGACCACTGCTGAGAAACCTTAAAGCAGTCCAGTGGCAACTGTGTTTAAGAGAGCCCCCATTCCTCCAGGGCTGCCTAGACCTCAGCCAGGCAACACTGTGGAACTAGCCCCTCTGCTGAGGTAAGGCTGCCCTTCATTCTACCCATTCCTACCCTGTTTGTAAAACAGGTACATTCCCCTGTTATCTCCTACCTAGATCTCCTGAAGGTTTGCGCTGTTTTCTAGCTTTTCCTAACCATTATTTATCCTATTATTTTCCTGTCCTCACCACACAATACTCAATCTTTTGGTAAACTCTCCAAACCCAGAAGTTTAATCTGACAGATTACTATCATAGGATTTTCAGCTTTTTTTTTTTTCTGAAGTCAATGTAGTTATAATACAAGCCTACAGTCTTGTTTTAAATTAAGCATCTCATTTAAATTAGGGATTTTATCACCTAATGTTAAGACTGAAATTAAGATCCAGTAACATGTCTGAGACATGTGAAACAAAATTATTTATTTCTGGCAATTTTTATTGAGCCCTCTCTAATTGTTTTTGTCTGTAGTCTGTTGTAGGTACCTCTAGTTGAGCGTGGAGCCACAATAAAACTGTTACATTGGAAACATTTCAAAACTATTGTATTATTTGTTTATTACTGTTTTCTTTGAACACATTTTAGCGGTGACATAAAAGTATTCACTTCTTTTCATTAATTTCTTAGTGAAATTAGCTTCACTAATTTCAAAAATAGCTCTCCCAAATTCTTTTTCTATTCAGTAATAGTCCCATAATAATAGGGTACAGATTATTATTTGTTTAATGTTTGTTTATTTTTGAAAGAGAGACAGAGTACGAATGGGGGAGGGGCAGAGAGAGAGGGAGACACAGAATCCGACGCAGGTTCCAGGCTCTCAGCTGTCAGCACAGAGGCTGATGTGGGGCTCAAACTCATGATATCTGCGAGACCATGACCTGAGCCGAAGTCAGTTGCTCAACCAACTGAGCCACCCAGGCACCCCAGGGTGCTTAATTATTAATGAGAAAAATATTGGATGCTAGGAAAAGTTAGATTTTAGAGTATCAGTACTGATACTCTAAGCATTTGCAACCTAATTAAAATCTGTGTTCATATTCCTGACAGATAGGCTGTCACCAGGGTCATGGCAGAGAATTAAAGGAGGAATCTCCTTCCAAAAATATGAAAGAAAAAGGAATATCAGGGTAAAAGTAGTAATGTAGTGAGGAAGGAATTGAGGAGTGAGGAAATCCAGAAGATGGGAGACAGTGTGTGAGGAGGCATACTGCTTCTCCAGAACCCAGAGGGTTTTCATAAGCTCTGGAGTAATCATCTGGTTTTGGTCTGACGAGTGGAGAACTGGTGGGGTAGGAAAGAAACCATTCATCAAGTCATAGTCATTCATGCATTCATACATGCAAGCATTCATGTTAGGCTGCCTACATTCATTCAGTTATTCAAGAGCAATTGAATGCTGACAATATGCCAGACTCCGGAGAGATGCTATCAGACATTTGGAAGGTATTTACCTTCTCTACCTTACCTTTCTGCATCTTTGCCTTATTTTTGGACCAATTACTGTTGTCTGGTTTAGAGGCATGTGCAGGGAATGAAGAACTGTAAGACAAATATACATAAGAAAACTTTGTTGGTGTTACATTATGCATGATATTTTCAGTGACATTAAATGACATATACAGTGTGTTACACTTTATTGATAATGTCCAGGTCAGTGTGCTGGGGAAATTGCAATAAGAACAGTGTATTTCTACTTCCAGCCAGTATTGAATAACAGGAACCTGATTTCATTCCCAAGCCGCTGCCTGAAACAATTAAAATGCCAGATAAAATGTATGTAACCACAGTTTCCAAAACATTATACACAGGCAATGAAGTACAGGATCTCTGAGCAACAAGTGAGGTCAGCCCCATGAGTGTGCTGCTTACTTCCTGGAGTCAGTTTCCAGGCTGCAACAAAAGGATCAGGAACCCAGGCAGAGCCTAGTACCTTCTTTGAATGGAGGAGCTGAAACTAGGATTCTGAGAAGACCAAAGCAGCTGGAGTCTACAGGATAGAGAGCTGGAGAAGAGAGAACTATACACAGAAACAACTCTGGATATATGTACATAAGCTCCCTTGAGTCTTCAACTCTGTACATGAACTCTGTACAGTGCATGGCTGTGAGGAAACTACTCAAGGCTGGGGAAAGAACTTTCCAAAAAGGTCAGAAAGAACAATCCTTACAGCTCGCATAAGGCTGGGAATATCTCCTGTTTCATCCAGTCAGGGTAGAAAACAGATATCTTTATTCAGGGGGCATCAGATAGAGTACTCAGAAAAGGTTTGTTTCAGTAGTGGGACAAAATTGGCCTTAGACTAAACACTTCTCTGGCCCCATATAAGGCTTAAAAGCAAGCCCTAGAGGAATAAAACTGTTTCCAAGTAACCTATGTCCCAAAATAAAGCTCAAGTGTATTTGTAGGGATTAAAAAAAAAAAAAAAAGACCACCCAGTAAAGTAAAATTTACAGTACCTGGCATTCATTCAAAAATTACCGCGCATACAAAGAAACAAGGAAATAAGACCCATAATAAGTTGAAACTAACTCAGAAATGGCACAGATGTTAAAGACTATCAGAAATGGTTAATATGTTGGTATATATAAAAGACTTTATTATTTAAGTCTCTTTTAAAGAGGGGCGCCTGGGTGGCTCAATTGGTTAAGCATCCAACTTTGGCTCAGATCATAATCTCTCAGTCTGTGAGTTTTGAGCCCCGCATCGAGATCTGTGCTGGCAGCTCAGAGCCTGGAGCCTGGTTCAGATTCTGTGTCTCCCTACCTCTCTCTCTCTCTCTCTCTCTCTCTCTGTCCCCCCCCCTCACTCACACTCTATCTCTGTCTCTCAAAAATGAATAAGTGTAAAAAAAATTTTTAATCTCTTTTAAAGATAGTTGACTGTAGAGTAATTTCAGTGGTACACTAACACATTCCATCCCCATACAGTGCACATACATCTGTATTCATTGCCTCAGGTGATCTGTGTGTTTGATTTTTACTGAATAGATATATACTTTTAGTATATGCCAGAAGTAATAAATGGGGTTCAGTCTGTCAAAAAATAATAGCAGTTATATATCCAGATTGTATGGCCACCCCATGTAATTGGCTTGGATCATAAGCAGGAGTGGGGCCAAGATGGAGTGATTGACAGTGATACAAGAACTGTGTGGAATGAGTACAGGGTGACTCTCTGAAAGAGATCTGCTCTTGCCAGAAGAAATGGAACAGATGTTCAAGAGACTGGATGACCACTTGAGTGATGTAAAAAAGATTCATGCATCAAGTGACAGACATCACCTCTGAGTTCCTTTTCAACTCCAGGAGTCTACAGATCAATAAGCTAGCCTATTACCAACTCAAGAGTAGTTCCACATAGATGAAAAACCATTCTAAAAGGGGGGAAAGTGTTGTAGCCAACACATTTAGACAAGATAAATTAATTAGGGGAATAGAATTGATTTAGAAGTAAAATTATATTTACACATGATGAAAGAGCATACCTGAGAAACCAGAGAGAATCAATGGTAACAATAATTTAAATACTAAAAGAGCTCAGTGAGGTGGCAGAATAGAAACTTAACATATAGAAATCAGTAGCCTTTGTATACACAAATAATGATCAATTAGAAGATATACTGATAGAAAAAATCTCATACACAATAGCAACAAAGAAAATACAGCTGATTCTCATTATATATGGTGCTTATATTCTGTAAAGTCCTCTGTAACACTGAATTTAGCAAATACTAAATCATCTCCCATAGTGAGACACAAGGTTAAGTTTCCTGCAAGTCTCTGATCACATCATTTTCACCTATATATAATCTTCTCTTGTGTGTCTGTTTAAAGACACCTTATTTAATATACATTTAGAAACATAGAACTCAATAGCACTATAATTCACGCCTGAATGAAGATTGTGTAACACATATTTTCTTCTTACGCTTAGGAATACTAGATAGTACTTCAACATTATACTTGGGGACCATTTTAAACAGCGAGATCACTAACAGCACAAAAAATGTGGAAAATGTGGCATTAAATATACTATTAAAAGGACACTCTCTTAGCAGGAGAGCTGAAACAAGAAGGGAGTCAGGTGACTCATTTTTTTTTCCCACTCTGAGCATATGCATATCCACAAAATGTATTGAGTATTGATTTTGGAATTACAAATAAATTTTAGTGAGTAGGTGAATTCATGAATACGGAATCCACAAATAATGAGGATCAACCATACCTCATATAAACTTAACAAGAAATGTGCAAAAACAATATGAGAAAAACTTTAAGACATTCCCGAAAGACACAACAGTAGATGTAAACATCTCTTGGTTTTAGATAGTATGGCTTAATGTCATCAAGAAATTGACAGCAAATTATATATGGAAAATAAACATGTGAGAGAAGCTAGAAAATACTGAAGAAGAAAAGTCACAAGGACTCATGCTAATATATAAAACGCTAAAATATTGTTATGCTTATGTGGTGCTAGCACAAGAAAAGCAGACTGATGGAATAGAGTAGGATCCATAAACAGACAAATATATGTAGAAATTTAGTGTATTCTGAAGATAGCATCTCAAATCACTGGAACTTTTTAGTAACTGATGCCGAGGTAACTAATGGCCATTGGAAAATAACAAAACAGATCCATGTTTCATACAACATATAAGAATAAAGTCCAAATAGATCAAAGTCCTAAATGTAAAAAAAATGAAAACATACGAATACTAGAAGAAAACATGAGTGAATTCCTCTATAACATGGGTACAGAGAAAGGTTTGTTCTACACCTTTGATTCAAAGTCCGGATGCAATAAAAGATTGCTCAGCTCAGCTACATAAAAATTAATTTTCAAAAATTCATTACCAAAAAGGATCATAAGCAAAGTCAAAAGACAAATGATAACCTGAGAGACAGTATTTGCAAAGTATATCACACAAACAGCTGATGTACTAAAATACAAAGAACTTTAAAAAGTTCAGGTAAAAGAAATGACCAAAAACCTGGCAGAAAAATAGGCAAAAGATATGAACTATTCACAAAGATTAAAGAACAGACCTAAAAATATGAAAAGATGTTTAACTTCACTAATGATGAGAGAAATGCAGATTAAAACTACATTTAGAGAACTTCTGGTAACATGGCAATGTGAAGTGGTAATGCAAATCATTTCACAAATAACAATTTTAAGACCTAGATACAATGTTTTTAAAATCAAGTATTTAAAAGCACAATAAAATGTTCAAAAGCAGGCAGAATCTGAAGTGTTTATTCTCCAAAAACTATGAATGGAAAAGTTAAGAACTGTGAGGTTGTGACACTCTGGTCCCCAACTTTCATGGCCAAGACAACAGAAAAATGTAGCCTGACTGGCTCAAGGTGCCAGAGATGAGTTCAAAGCTGAAGTGGAAAATTTAAAGAAGAAATCCTGGCAGTAAGAAATCACAGTAAGAGAGAGCCATAAAATCTTGAGCATAAACTCTGTTCTAATTCCTGGCTGATCACTAAATTATGTGTGTGTGTGAGGGGGAACCCAGGAAACCTGTTTTGTTTTGCTTTTTGTTAGTGGAAAGCAGAGAGGAATATACTTTTGAGAGACAGAGCTACAAGGAGCAAAGTCTGTGTATTTGTTACTTTTGAACTGAAATACATTTCCAAACCGTCTACAGTTTAGGGAGCAGTAATCTACTCTTATGGGATTAAAGTGTCAGGGCAAAGAGCCTCAGGCTGGCAGAGCCATTGAAAATTTAAGCAAGTAAATTGCTGAAAAAGTGTGCTCCAGAATCTGCCCAAATCTTTGGTTGACCACTAAATTATTGGCCTTAGGGGAAACACTGAAGGTAGCAGGGTAAAAAGCAGCAGTGAAAATCCATAGAAGAGAACAGAGATTTGAACTGNGCTGTCAGCACAGAGCCCGATGCAGGGCTCGAACTCACGAACCGTGAGATTGTGACCTGAGCCGCAGTCAGACGCTTAACTGACTGAGCCACCCAGGTCCCCCTAAAGTATCCAGTTTTGAACAAAAAACTGAGTTGACATGCAAAGAAACGGGAAAATGTGTTCCATTTTGATGGATGAAAACCCATCATTAGAAATTTTTATTGAGTCCAAATATTGTATTTAGCCAACTTTAAAGCAGCTAATATAAATATAGCCAAAGAATTAAAGGAAAATATAGTATCAGTAAAGAAATTAATAGGAAGTCTCATGAGAAAAATGGAGGTATTAAAAATGCAAAAGGAAAATTCTAAAGCTGAAAAGTACAACAAAACATATACTAAATGGACTGTGAACAGCAGAGTGGGGAATCACTGAACTTGAATATAGATTAATAAAAATTACCCAATCCAAAAACAAGAAAGCAAAAAGGATTGTGAAAAAGCAAACCAAACCTTAGAGACCCGTGGAATGATTTGAAGAATTTCAGAATACATAAAATTGAAGTCCTAGAAGAAGAGACAGAGAAAAAAAATTTTTAATTGGAGACAAAACTTCNGGTTCGGGTTCGAGCCCCGCGTCGGGCTCTGTGCTGACTGCCAGCTCAGAGCCTGGAGCCTGTTTCAGTCTGTGACTCCCTCTCTCTCTGACCCTCCCCTGCTCACGCTGTCTCTCTCTCTCCTAGAAATAAATAAAAACATAAAAATTAAAAAAAAAGAAAAAGAAAAAGAAAAACCAGAAAACAGAGTTTGGAGATAAGTTCTGGAAAGTTTAGAGAGAATCCAAACAAGGAGAGAGCCAGAAACAGGCAGCCACAAATTTTGTGTATATAAACTCTGCCCAAATCTCTGACTGACTCCTTAACCATACATGTACAGGCAGGTTACAAGATTACCATCAAGGCTAAGATAATTACACAGAAATTGAGGTGCCACCCAAGAGACAGATTCCATTTAAGTTTAACAAAGTTAAAGTCTGATTAAACAAAAATATCAAGGCTTTTGAGTGATGTTACAGAATCCAGAATGTCTGCAATCTAATATGTATGAATTCCGGGGTACAACTTCGACTTATTCAAATAATCATGAAAATGTGATCCAGTTTCAAGAGAAAAGGCAATAAACCTGATATGACCCAGATGTATGATTATCAGACAAGAACTTTAAAGTTGCTATTACAACTATGTCCATTCAGGTAAGCAAAAGACACTTATAACAAATGAAAAGACAGGAAATCCCAGCAGAGAAACAAATTATTTTAAAAAGGAAATTCTAAAACTAAAAAGTGTATCTTAAGTTAAAACAAAAACACCAAATGTGCTTATAAACAGAAGAGTCAGTAGATCTGAGATAGATCAATAGAAATTATCTAATCTAAAAAAGAGATAAAAGAATTTTTTTATGAATAGGATTTCAGGAGCAATACCCAAAAATTGAATACACTTTATAACTGGTGTTTTAAAATGAGAGGAGAGAGAGAATGGAAAAAATATATTGGGAGAAGCAATGGCTGAAAAAATCTCAAATTCCTTGAAAGACGTCAATTTATAGATTCAAGAAGTTCAGTGAACCCCAGACAAAATAAATAATAAGAAAATCATAGTTACAGTGTTGAAAATCAAACTGAAGAGAAAATCTTGAAAGCTTCCTGGAAAAAATGACAAATTACATAAAGGGGAACAATAATTATAAATCATTGACTTCTCATCAGAAACTATAAGAATCTAAAAGGCAGTGGAACAACACCATTAAAGTGTTGAAAAATAAAATTTCTCAACCCAGAATTCTATCAAATTTGAACATACCAAAGGAAAATATTCTTCAAAAACAAAAACGAAATAAAGGCATTTTCAGATAAAAGTAAACAAGGGGAAGTCATTGTCAGAAGACTTGTACTGTAAAAAATGCTAAAGGAAATTTTTTAGGCTGAAGGAAATATATATAATACAGAAAATCAAATCTTACGTATGGAATGACCAGCATCTGAAATGGTAAGTATTTAGGAAATATTTTTTAAACGGTTTTCCCTCTCAATTTCCTTGATAGAGATATAATACATATGGCAACTATAGCATTAGAGGCAACAGGTTGAGTGGTAAATGAGTTGTGAAGTTCCTAGATTTTAAGTAGTTGTGGATTTTAACTTCTTTATCTCAGCAATCAAATAGGCCAACACACACACACACACACACACACACACACACACACCCTGACTAAAGATATATACATCATCTTAACCTCAACTTATATTCCAAATTCTGGAAAACATTCTTTTCCACTGTGCTTGGTACTTTCACCAAGGTGGCCCACATGACTGCCATAAAATGAGTCTCAATAAATATAAAAGAATTGAAATCATCAGAATATCTTCTTGAACTACAATGAAATTAAATGAAAAACCAATGGCAGTAAGATATTAAAATGTCAAAATATTTGGAAATTTAATATATTCCTGAATATAGCACAAAGAAGAAATTACCAGGTAAAATGACACATCAAAAAGTTAGTTCTTTGAAAAAATCAATAAACCTCTGATTAGTAAGAAAAAAGGGAAAGAACACAAATTAACAGAGTGGCTATCACTGGAGATCTTACATTAAAATCATAAAGAATAATTCAAACAAATTCTATCCTGAAAAATTCAAAAACTAAGGAGAAATGGACCTTGAAAAATAAACTAAACAAAACTGACATAAATGAAACAGAAAACCTGAATCACCTTATCTATCAACGAAATTTAATGGGTTATCTAAACCCTTCCCGCAAAAGAAGTTCCAGGCCTGGATGGTTTCACTGATGAATTTTGTCAAAGAGTGAAAGAAAAAATAACGTCAATTTACACAAAATTTTTCAAGCAATAGAGAAAGAGGTAGCACTTCTCAACTTTTAAGAGTCTAGCAGAACTCTAATATCAAAACAAAGGTTACAACAAAAGCAAAATACTATATAAGTTAATCTAACCATACACAAAACAGATACTACCTCATGACCAAGTCAGATTCATCCCAAGAATGAAAGATTGTTTTAATGACCAAAACTCTGTTGCTGTAATTCTATTTATTGCAACATAAAGGATTATATCACTAGGTGGAGAAAAAATGACTTGACATAATTCAAGATCCATTCATAATACAAACTTTCAGGAAAACAGGAAAAGAGAAAAACATCCTCAAACTATTAAAGGGCATTGTTATCTAAATGGTCTTTAGGTGGATTATTTCTTAACTGCTAGCTGAGAGCCATTAATGCAAGAGCTTTCTGGCACCAAATTCAAATTTTTTGCACATCCAGTTATTTTTTTTAAGTTTATTTATTTATTTTTGAGAGAGAATGCAAGCAGGGGAGGGGCAGAGAAAGATGGAGAGAGAGAATCTCGAGCAGGCTCCATGCTCAGTGTGAGCCCAACATGAGGATTGATCACGGGACGGTGAGATGATGACCTGAGCTGAAATCAAGAGTCATTCACCCAACTTACTGAGCCACCCTGGCATCCCCAATTATTTTTAAAATAGTCCAAACAAGTGTTTTTCAAGCTATTTAGACTGCCTGCTTTGCATACCTCACAAAACCTCACTCAAAGCTCTTACTTATTGAGCCTTGTAGTTATCAGACTCCAAGTAGCTGCTGCTCTTTGGAGCTCTCTCACCCATAGACTGCCTGCCTTGATGCTGGGTGACATCACCTAGGTGCATAAGCCCTCTCTCCAATCTTCCTCTCTCAAAGCCTCTGAGAGCCTTCTTGCGAGGAATTCTCTTCATTCAGCCCTGTCCAAGTGTCATCCAATGAAGCTTGTTGTGTATAAATGCCTCTTATGATGATATCTTTTTTCCTTGGTTAGTCCCTAAATCCCTCAAATTCTCAATGAAAAGAAAAGAAAAAAAGAAATATACAGCTACTGCAAATGCTTTTCCCTATGATTGGGGACAAGGCAGGGATACCCACTTCTACCACTTCTATTAAACATTGTACTGAAGTTCCTAGTCAATGCAATTGGCAAGAAAAAAATAAAAGCCAGTAAGATCAGAAAATAAGTCTTAAAAAAATCTTTGTTTGCATAAGTCATAATTATTTACATAGAAAATTCTAAAGAATATTCATCACTACTATTAGAACTTGTATGCGGGGGCGCCTGAGTGGCTCAGTCGCTTAAGTTCGGGTCATGATCTCACAATGAGTTTGAGCTCTGCATCGGGCTGTGCTGACGGCTCAGAGCCTGGAGCCTGCTTTGGATTCTGTGTCTTCCTCTCTCTCTGCCCCTCCCCTGCTCACACTCTGTCTTCTCTCTCTCAAAAATAAATACATTTAAAAAACAAAAGAACTTGTATGTGATTTAGCAAAATCACAGAGTACAAGATCAATATACAAGACTCCATTATATTTCTATATGCTGGCAACAGAAAATTGAAAATGAAAAAAATTTTAATGACATTTAAAATAGTGTCAAAAACCACAAAGCACTTGGTAACAAATTTAACCAAAGAAATGTCAACCTCTACATTGTAAACTACAAAACACTCCTTAGAAAAATTAAAGATGACTAAAATAAGTATATATGCCACATTCACAGATTGGAAAAATCAAAATTATTAAGATGTCAGTTCACCTCAAATCTGTCTATAGAATCAATGAAATTCCACTCATAATTCCAGCAGGCTTTTTGATAGTTGAAACTAGGAATTGGATTCTAAAATGTATGTGGTGGAGTGCCTGGGTGGCTCAGCCAGTTAAGCATCCGACTCTTGATTTAGCACATATCCTGCTAAATCCTGAGCCTGCTGCTTTCATCTGCGTTTCCAGGAGCATTAGGCTCACCATCGTCCTAAAAGCACTAACACAGGGGCATTCACTGTTCCAGAAATATTCTAGGGCTTCAGGGCCAACCTCAGACACACACTCACATATTTCCAACCCCCAGCCTTCAAAGAAGGACTTGTGTCTAACTGGGAGTTCTTTTCCCTTTACTTTCCCGAAGGCTAGGATTTGGGAGGACGGTGGTCCAGGGACTTTTAGTTCTGGGACTTCTGTGGGAGGCTAACTGAATAATGCTCTTCCTCCTGCTTCTTTTCCACACCTCCTTTCTTTGTTAATATATTTAACCTATACCTCATGCCCAGCAGAGAACTATCTCATTTGCTGTTTTGCTGTGGTTGAGATCAAGGGAAAAACATCAAGGTCCACCAACAGCTCAATTCTCAAAGCACATCTTGCATCTTTGCTCCCCAGGCAATGATCTAGTCTACTTTCTCTATGAATTATCTGTTTTCATGTTTGAGTTATTCTAGACATCTGTTGAGAGGCCTCTGGGGTTTCTGCTCAGTCTCCATCAAAGCTTGAGTATTCAGGCAAGGTGGTATCATTTAATCAGGATGCTGTGCCAGGCAGGCCTTCTATGAACCCTGCAAGAGTGTTACTGCAAAATCTTTGCTTAAAGCAAAGGCTGGGATGCCTCATGCTCCTTGAGGTGGCCTTTTTCACTTTCAAGTAACTCTGCCTTCATTTGGAGTTACACCCAATCTGCTGGAGAATGTCATGAGGTTTCAAACCTCTCTCTGGGAGTTTTTGGAGGCATAACCTAGCAATCTGTCCACATTATCAGAAATCTTCATTTGTGCTTCTCTGCTTCCAGAGTAAATTTGAATATATATGATTGCCTCTTGCCAAGGATCCAAAATTATATTCCTTATATGTGGGTCTTCCCAATACTCCATCCTTTTTTTGTCAAAGTAGAAACAGTCCAAGGTAGGAGTTATGCCATACAGTGGAGGTTTGCAACTTTATATGCTTATAAATTGCCCTGTTGAAAATGCAGACCCCCTGTTCCCATTCCCAGAGATTCAGATTTACTAGGCCTAGAGTAGAGCCTGGCATTTGTATTCTTAACACGCTCCTGAGTTGGAGCTCAGCAAATTGTACCTGTGGAGCCAGCACCTAAGCAGGTGATCCAAGAGGAAATGCTCCTCCCCTACCTCTCAAGTCTGAGCCCTTGAGCACTGTCCTATCAAGGCAAAGGACCTCCAAGACCCAGAGCCCATTTACCTCTTGACTGTCAAGTTTGTGGTCCCTACAGAAGGTCCTCTGAGCACCTGGAGTGAAGACCATGCCTGCCTCACAGGGCTGTCATGGGCATAAAATGGATAGAGGGCTTGGAACAGGGTCTAGTACACAGTAAGAACTCAATAAATGTTAGCCGTTCTGTAACCATTATTCTCATTACCTTTGCTACTACCATCACTCATACTCCCACCAAGAAAATGGCAGGCGGCCTCCTAAGTGCCTCCACCTTCATGCCTTATGAGGAAGAGAACATCACTCAGCCAAGTCCAGAGCCACATGGGACAAATGATACTCATGGACTTGGCAACAATACCAAACTCCTTTTGCCTATTTCCTTCACAGGCACCAGAAGACTTCCCCAGGGTCTCAGCCCCTACGAGAGCAGCCCATGCACCCCTCTCAGCAGTGAATCATCCTGCCACTGAGAAGTTAGTATATCACCAGCCCTCTCCATGACTGTTTTCTTCCTACATACCACTGCAGTCCCTAGATCCCCTTCTGTCCATCCTAGATATGCATGGTGGTCTCACTCTGATCCTGCTCCCTCCTCCCAGGCACCAAGTAGCCAGTGGAAGCTCTCACCAAGCACCCCATTAGAGTCAAAGTGCTGTGACATTCCCCTCAATATATTGATGACTGTGTTGATGTTGGTGCCCTTTCTGGTGTTCCTCAAGCAATCTTTCAGAAGCTTGTCAACTTTTGTTCCAGGGAGTGAATGGCTATGTCTTGAGACTCCACCAGCCCATTCACGAAGAGTAGGAAGTCTTTCTCAGTGTGTTAAGATGAGCCAAGCACATAATGTAGGTGCTAAGTAGGTATTTGTAGAATGATTGGACATTGGTTTAGGCAACCTTGCTCCTGGGCTCCAAAATTCCCTGATGGGTGTGTATATTTCAGGGAAATTACTCAATTTATGTCACAGCAGTGGCCAGCATGGACCAAATGGTGCCTCCCCAGGCAGTCCCTCCGGGATGTGGGAAGTAGGGAGGATCTTCACATTACCCTAGAGTCTGCAGGAAGGTCCCACCTTGTCCTTTCTGATTTGGCATCTGGTAAAGAGGCATGTAGAATGGCCTGGCCATATGTATACTTTTATAGAACCTGAGGTCAGCAGCTTTTTGGTCCCTACTTGATAATAGTTTGCATTGTATATCCAATATCATCTGGCTAATGTAACAATTATGAGTGGGCCAGGTGCTACAATCAAGAATAAATAGGAGATCCCAATCTTGGAGGATTTGGCCAGATAACATTCTTTGCCAATACCCCCACCACTAGGCATGATTATCTAAACTAAAAAGGAAAATGTCTATCTCTTATAGTGGATTGCTGTTTGGGGGCCACCAATGAGAGAAGGCATCATCCATACTGGGTAGATGTCTACTTATTGTTTCCTCAGTAGTTAACTTATCTGAAAGCTATTCAGAAAAAGGCTATTCAGAATAAGGCCAAAGTGACCACACTTATTTCTCCTAGCCTGTTAACCTTCTCTGTGACTCTGTAAATGGGCTTGGATGGACTGAGGGCTTCATGCACGTATCAACAACCAATTTTATAACCTAAGAGTTCATACCATGGTGTGTGACTGGGTGTCTGGTGGGAAGACTTGAGTCCTGAAAGGGCCTGGGGGCCCAGCTTCCTGGTGTGTGGAGGCCACAGAGACAGAGTTTAAATGCATGCTTAAGAATCCACCTCTGGTGCTAGGCTATCCCTGCAGGGGTGGATACCACTTCTTGCCTCAGTTTCCCCCTTTGTTGTTGTGGAAACTCAATGAAGTAATTTACAAGTGCTTTGCTCAGTGTGTAACACAGAGTAAGCACTGTGAACACAGTATTATCACCACCTGGGTTCATGTTTTCTCAGTATCTCTCTCTAACAAGCAGGTTTCATCCTAGTAGGATTGTTACAAAGTATCTTCTGTGAAAAGAGCAAGCCTTAGTTCTCCAAAAATCACAAAGCTGTCAGTGTGTTTGATCTGAAAATTCTGTGCTTTTTTTTTTAATAGGCTAGAAGCACAACACAAACCTATTGGGCTCACCATCTCCTGTCATAACCCTGGAGGATCTCAGGGAACATGTGGGACAGGAGATCTGGCTAGAAAGATAGCTACAACCTGATCACAAAAGGTAGTCACTGGTGAAAAGCAAAACAGACTTGCCATTTAACCTTGAGTTGGTTGTCTTTTCTGTACAGGAGGTGGGTTTGGGGAATGGGGTCAGGTGCTCGGGAGGAGATCTACTGCATTCAGTGACCCCTAAAGAATCTCCCAGGTATCCCTCTTATGACTCCTCTCCTCCGTCTTCCCTATCCCAAACAAGCATTAACAGTAACCATGGGGCCCATGCAACAGACTGCGAGCTCACAAGGGACAGGGGAGAATGATAGCTGTACCCTCATCTCCAAAGGGGAGATGGAAGCCAGGGTAGAGAGTGAGTGGAACAGAGAAGAGAGATGAGGAGGAGAGAGAAAAATAAGAAAGACAGGTAAGGATTGAGAGGGAAAGAATGGAAGAAGGACAGAGGGAGGGAGAGGCAGAAGAAAAAAAAAGATAAATTCCTTCATTTATCCACTTGGTAAGAAATCAGAATTCAATAGAGAAGAGAAATTCAAAAGCAGCACTTCACAAACAGTCAAGTGGAAATGTAAAATACTCTTGTCTCTTCTAAAATACATTATTCATTGCTCTGTGTCACTGCAGATGTGTGTACTGTGTCCACTCACAGATAAGCAGGATACATTTGCATGATTTAAATGTCACCCAGATCCTGTGAATAATAAACTGTGTGAAATCAGTCCAGAGGGTCTGAATCACTTTCCGTGGAAACTCTTACTTCATCAGCTAAGCTTCAGCTCAGGAGTTTGAAATTCTGGGGACCTAAAACTTCTTGTTGTGCTGTCTCATTACTCCAAGAGGAATCAGGGTCAAAACAAACCATATTCTCTTCATCAGTAGCTTTCGAACACCCTCATACACAGGGCCACTTCATCATCATATCAGATATCCGTCCCCCTGGGAATTTTAATGTCCAGCATTGAAGGAGGTAAAATAATAACTGCAGGATGAGAAACAAGTAAGGTAGTTATCAGGGTGTAGGGAAAAATGATGACCTTCTTCCAGAATGGCATTTGTTGAAAGTTGAGCATTATTTACTTTTCAAGGCATCTTGACACATATTATCTCCATTATCCATTATCTATATGATGGGGAAGAAATTCCTCCTTTTATTTTGACCTACCTATAGTGCTGTACATAAAGTAAGTTTCATCTATACAGTATATCATTAGCTCATGTTATTCTATACACTGTGGTAATCTGTTTTAATTGGTTTATTGAGACCATTTACATTTAAGGTATTTTTTTAACATGTTTTACATGTTTGGGTTTTTTTTTTTAACATGCTTAAGTCTTCCATTTTATTATTTGTTTTCTGATTTGTTTTCCCTGTTTCTCATTTCTCTGTTTCTCTTACTTTTCTGTAGGTTATGAAGAATTTTTAATGATTCTATGTTGATTTATTTATAGTTTTGCTGTTTTTTTTTAAGAGAGAGTGTGTGCATGAGAGAGAGCAGGGGAGGGGCAGAGAGAGGAGAGAGACAATAAGAGAGAGAATCTTAAGCAGGCTCCATGCTGGGCTTGGAGCCCAATGAGGGACTCAATCTCACAACTGTGAGATCATGACTTAAGCTAAAATTAAGAGTTGTACGCTTAACCAACTGAGCCACCCTGGTGCCCCTATTGATAGTTTTTTAAGTATAGCACTTTGTACAGTTTTCTTAACTAAACAGTGTTAAAGGTGCATTTATGAAACATCATAGTCTACTATGTTGTATCAATGTATCAATGTTGTACGATTTTGATAGAAATGTAGTAAGCTTATTGTCATTTGGATATTTTTACCCTTCCCTCTCTTTAAATATAATTAAGTATTTCTTCTTTATACATTGTGCACCACATCAGATGGTATAATAATTTTTGCTTTAACCATCAGCTTTACCCATTCTGATATTTTTTCTGAAGTTCCAAACTTTCTTCTGTTATTTCCTTTTCTAGCCATTCTTTAAGGGTAGATTGCTAGTACAAATTCTCTTAGTTTTTCTTCATCTGATAATGTTTTTATTTTCTCTTTTGTTTCTGAAGGATATTGTTGCCAGATATAGACAGTTGACAGGTCTTTCCTTTGAAAAATATTTGAAGACTTGTGCCCTTTCCTCCTAGCCATGATGGTTTCAGATGAGAAATCTTTTTTCATATGAATTGTACCTAATCTAAAGATCTTGTGCAAAACTCATCATTTTTATCACAATAATATCCTTTATAGAAAAAGAAATAAACTTGCTAGAGTCAAGGATCCAAACCAAGATCATGATGCATTTTATTGTCATTAATCTTTAGTCTTCTTTAATCTGGAACTGTACCTCATTCTGCTTGTCTATCTCTCTGTGTATTGTCTTTCACGACTATGACAATTTTGAAGAGTACACACCATTTATTTTGAAGACTATCTTCATTTTCTTAATGCTATCTTTGGGTGAGGAGAAATTTTTATTGTGATGGAGTATAATTTACTGGAGTTTCTTTATGATTAGGGCCTTTGGGTCCTAAGAAAACTTTGCCTATCCCCAAATCATGAAAATATTCCACTTTTTTGTTCCTATGCATTATGGTGTTAACTTTATATTTAGGTTTGTGTATGGTTTTTCTCAAGTTAAATTTCCTATGTGGACTGAGATAGGAGTTGAGATTTGTTTCTATTCACACAAATTCTAGTTGTTTCACCACCATTTCCTAAAAATGAATTTTCTTTCTCCACTAAATTGCCTTGGCACCTTTAGTAAAAATCAATGGAGTTTAAGTACATGGAATTTCTACTTTGTCCCCGCAGTCTGTTCCTTGGGCCAATACCACACTGTTTTCATTGCACTAGTTTTACCCTAAATCATGAGATCAGTTGGTATAAATCCTCCAACTTTGTCCTCCTTTTTCAAGATTATTGTGTCTAATCCTCATTCTTTGCATTTCCATAAAATTTTAGACTACAATTTCTTCAGAATAAAGTCAGTTAGGATTTTGATTAGCATTTCATGATTTTTTAAATCAATTTTGGGAAGAAATCTTAAAATTACTGAGATTTATAGTATAGTATATCTTTACATTTATTTAGGTCTTTAATTTTTTAGCAATCTTTTATAAGTTTTGCACATAGTGTTTGACTTATTCTTAAATAATTATGTCTATGATGCTATTGTAAATTATATCTCTAAAATTTTATTTTCTGCTTTTTGTTGCTAGGATATATAGAAGTACAATTGAGTTTTGTGTATTAACTTTGCATCCTGCAATCTTATTAAATTTACTTATTCTAATATTTTTTTAATAAATTAGTTAGGGTTTTCTACCATCATGCTATCTTTGAATAATGAAAGTTATCTTTTTCTCATCTTTATGCCATTTCCTTCTTTTCTTATTTTTTCCTGTGTTGTAGTGGCTGGGACTTGGATTATAATGTTGAATAAAGTGCTAAAACTGAGCATTGTTGCCTTGTTCCTGATCTCAGTCTTCAAATTAAGCATATTGTTAACAGTAAACTTTTCTAAGATGACTTCTATCAATTTGAGGAAGTTCCCTTCTATTTCTGATTTGCTAAGAACCTTTCTCTCTCTCTCTCTTCCTTCCTTCCTTCCTCCCTTCCTTCATTCCTTCCACATGACCATATGTCCTGAAAGTCTAAAATACTTACTGTTCGGGGCGCCTGGGTGGCTTAGTCGGTTAAGCGTCCGACTTTCGCTTAGGTCATGATCTCGCGGTTCATGGGTTCGAGCCCCGCGTCGGGCTCTGTGCTGACTGCCAGCTCAGAGCCTGGAGCCTGTTTCAGTCTGTCACTCCCTCTCCCTCTGACCCTCCCCTGCTCACGCTGTCTCTCTCTCTCTCCTAGAAATAAATAAAACATAAAAAAAAGTTTTTTTTAAAAATAAAATAAAATACTTACTGTTCATCCCCTTAAGAAAAAAATTTCTGACCCCTTCTCTAGATAAAAATATAAAAGATACCCTGGTTCATAGTATGTATATCATTGTGGATCTAATCAAGAGACAAAAACCACACAATAATTCAAACAGGGAAAGATTAAAATAAGGATTATTAAAGATAAGATGTAAGAGAGTTTATATGGCACTACAGAACTGAAGGAGAGTAACCAAGGAAGGACAAACTTGGAATGGGGATCTTCCTGCCCAAGGCTGACATTTAAACCTTGTTGGAGTTGGCATAATTGCAGCCCAGTGGATGTCAGAGAAGTTTGCACAGGCCTGAGGTGGCCTGCAGTACCTGAGCCAGCAGGAAACAATCCCCAGAATGCAGGCAAGGTGAGCCACAGCTAGTGGCTGGCCACACAGGAGTGCAGAAAAAGTGAGGGCATCAATGTGAGTAGGAGCCTGGAGCTGTGGTGCTTGTATCAGAATGATTGTGGCACCAGGGGGTCACAAGAGACAAACCTGAGGAGTGTGGGGCTAAGGAAGCAGAGAGAGTCGAAACACCATTACAGGCAGAAGGGCTGCAGCATTAGGTGTCCATGCCAAGACAGCTACAGGAGGGTGACCACCAGGTCCAGCACATCATCAAGGAACTGGGTATTATAGGCATGTGGCTGAAGCAGAGCACCACTGGGTATTCTCAAATATCCACATTAATGGTCCACAAAAATAGCCACCAGAAACAACTACATAGTCCCCTCCTGCTTCAGTGTTGCTCCAGCATCCTCTACTGAGAAAGCTTAACATTGTGCTCACTGTAAAGAAGAAATGCTTAAAATAATTCAATGGTGAGAGGTGATCAATTGATAACTGATATACCATTGTTGAAAAATGGAGTATCCTAGGCAATCAAGTATTGGACCCACCCAATATTTTATTAGAGATTTTTGGAATGTAAGTGAGAAGTAGGTACTTTTTTCACCAGATGAGGAACCTGAGTCCCACATTAAATTAATTGGTCAAAGTTAGAGATTTTAGGTAAAATTGTCTAGACCAATTGTATTAAAGAGTTAATATTAAGAATAAAAATATACGAAACCATCAAAAAAAGAATAGACATCATATATGTAAGGGAATTTTGCATTCTAGGCTTTCAATGAATTGAATGGATCTCAGTGGGAAATGTTTGCAAGTCTCTACAATAAATATTATCATAACTCAAAAAGGCAGGCAGACTGGGGGAAATATTTTCGTCAAACTAGGAGAAGGTCTCTGTCAGTATTGAACAAAAAGCTCATGAAAATTGAAAGGAAAAACATCAACTTGATGTAAATGGGCCAAGGACATGAATAGATGATTCACAAAGAGAAGACACAGGTAGCAAACAGACATAAGAAAATATTCAACTTTACTATCTCTTATTGAGATGCAAATTAAAACTATAATGGGGTATTCTGTTTGAAAAAGAAAATAGATGCTGGTTAAAAAAAAAAACTAGTGGAATTGGTAAATGATTGATTGCAATAGAAATTGCTAAAACTTTTCTTGAATTCAGATAGTTATATCCTTAGAGTATATTCTGGGAATATTACCTAAGGAAATAGTTACAAAAATAGCAACAGGTGTTTCCTGGCAGTCACTTAAAGGATTGGAAATGGGAAATAATTTAAATGTACATAAGAAGGTCAATAACTATGTAAATCATTCTGTTAATTATGTAATTCATTTGGCCATGATCATGGCTAGCGATAAATAATTTGGACATTGACCTAAAATCACTGGAAACTAACACAGTAAGATAGACTATTTCTCAAGATATAACACCTAATCAAAAATAGAATAACAAAATTGTATTTACGTGTTAGTATCACTGTGAAAGAGAATGATGTATATGTGAAGAAAAACTAGAATATAACATAAAACGTATAATTTATTGAATTGATTTTGAAGTTCTATTATGAATATAATTTTGCTATACAACCCTTCTTTAAAATGTGGCAACCAAAATGAAAATAATCCAGGTATGTTGAAAAGAGAATAGCTGATCAAAACTCACCTATTTCTGGGGCACCTGGGTGGCTCAACTGATGAAGCATTTGACTCTTGGTTTCAGCTCAAGTCATGATCTCCTGGTTTGTGGGATTGAGCCCCACATCAGGCTCTGTGCTGGCAGCATGGAGCCTGCTTGGGATTCTCTCTCTCTCCCTCTCCCTCTCTCTCTCTCTCTGCCCCTCCCCCATTCACATTGTCTGTCTCAAAATAAATAAATAAACTTTAAAAAATTTTAAAAACTCATCTCTCTTCTACATGATATACTTCTATTAAGTCAGCATTATCTGTCATTAGCTTTTTGCCAGTTTTTGTGGAGACCTGTCATCCTGAGGTTTCACATCATGTTGAATGAGGTCTGCCAAGCAATGTCTCCTCTTTCTGTACATGGATGGCTGATTATTTTGGACCCTGCTTCAGAACCTTATATTTGTTCCTGTTATATTCTTTCTCAGTCTGTATATTCAGCCCATCATTAAAAGCCCTCAAGATTGTTTTACATCCTGATTTACATTCCATATTTGCCATATTTCCTGAATGCATGTTAGCTATACATCTTATCCACATTAAAATATACAGAAGATTCCATATATTTACCCAAGGCCTTGATGAAAATGTTGACCTGAGCAGTACTGAGCCCAGGGCACGTCCCATCTACTAATGAGCACCTCTGATGACATTCAGGTTACGGTTCGCTAAAATAGCCTTGCATCCAGTACACATTTGCCAACTGTAATAATTAGAAAATATGATTGTCCTTCTTTTGTAGATGGAAAATGAAGGTTGTAGGCTTAGAAGAAAGCTCAGGTGATTTTCCTGAACCCAGACCAGGCTTAGTTGTAATAGGGACCAAGTTTTCCCTTGGTGTTCAGTGTCTGTCACTCAGACCTTTGCTCCTGCCCATCCTACCTGCCCCTGTTGTGACATCCATGCCATCATACACTTACTGGTCATCAAATGCTTCCCTCAGTCACACGCTCCTGTAGTTATTTGCATTTTAAAGCTTCACGTGGCTGGCTGGGTGGGTGGAGCATGTGACTCTTGATCTTAGGGTTGTGAGTTCAAGCCCCACATTGGGCATAGACATCATTTAAACAACAACAAAGTAAAAGGGATCAAAACTTGAAAATAAAAAGATGAAGTTCTGATGGTGGAATTTCAGGCATTGATGATCAGATAGATTTGGATGGTCAGAACGTGTGTCTTCAGCCTCTTCTGGACCACCTTTTAAGGCTCCAGAGCCTCACCTGACTCTCCTAGAGACAGAGGGAGGTAACAGATTCCACTGCCTGCAAGGCTGGCCTGAAGGGGCATCTTCAGGGGATGAAGCAGATTAGATCCCAGGGCACCACTCTCCTCCTTAGCTCTTAGTCATATTTGGACAGAACTTACAACTCTTCAAATCTCATCAATTTAACTTTATTTTCCTTCTATTTTTGTCAGCTGCCAGGTAGGTGAGGGAAACACTATCATCTTTCTTGTCCTAAAAGCAGAAAGGGGGCCTTAAAAACAGAAAACCACTGCCTCTGACATATCAGGGTCTTTTCTCCCTGATGACTTTGCACTGACTGAGAAAATTCCTACTGGAGAAATTGATGCATCATTGCTTCTCATGTGAACCTCACCTGCCTCTGAATAAATATTTTATTTCCCAAAAGTCATTCCTACAAATTGTCTTATCATTTGCCAAGGATCTAAACCATCTGCCAGAGTAAGCCCACACTCTCCCCCTTACTGATAACTGGGCTTATCTGTTTGCATTTCTACTTATCATCTGCTCGTCTGGCTTATCTCCTTATCAGATTGTGTGGTCTTTAACACATGGGACACCATATGGCCCCCAGCAGAAGTGGCTGCCTTGTTGCCCACCTATGGGCAGAATTTAATGTGACTTTCAAGACTTATCTACAAATATCAGGTCCCCAGTACTTCTAAAATTTGTTTGGATTGGGTAGATTTTACAGAAAGGAAATATTTAATTTCTCCCCCCAATTTTTAAAATCAAAATGTATACTATGCACCCAGAATAAATAGTGAATTGTATATTTACACAGTAAAATGGAAAGAACTATAGCTAGAAACAACAATGTCACTGAATCTTAATATTGGGGGGGAAAAACAAATCCCAGACTATGTAGACTATAATCACACCTTTTCTAAAATTTGAAAACAATTAGAGACACCTGGGTGGTTCAGTCAGTTAAGCCTGACCTTTGATTTTGGCTCAGGTGATGATCCCACGCTTCATGGGAGACTGATAGAGATTCTCTCTCTCTCTCTCTCTCTCTCTCTCTCTCTCTCTCTCCTTCTGGCCTCTGCTGCTCATGCTTTCTCTCTCTCAAAACACATTTTAAAACATTAAAAAATAAAATTTAAAAACAATTAAAACTATATCTTACTGGAGAGTCCCCTAAGCCGTACCTGTTCATGCTCATGCTTGAACTCAATCCCTCTGGGCATGGCTAGTATTTATCCTTTTATTTCTCTGGCAGTGAAATCACAGGCAGGCAGAACTGGTCTCACAAGTTTCCCTGGGTCCAGTCTTCCTCAGCTCCTGATGCCTGGGTACCACCCTTTCCCACACAGACCCCTCCTCATTTCCTTAGGAAATACTGACTGAGGCTGAAGCAACCTAGGATTCACCTGCCCCCACCCACCCCCACACACACCCAGGTATCATCTGCCAGTTAGAATGAGGAAGTGGTGCCTTCTCCATAGCTCCCTTCTCACTGAGATCTCCCTATTCTGACACAAGGCTTTGGGTGTCTGAGGATCCCTCTCCTGGGTCCCTTGGTGCCATGGACTGCTTAGGACACCCCACTCATCTGGGATTGCTTGGTGCTGATTGTATCCTGCATATTGACAAAGGACTTCTGTCCCTTCCATGCAGTGCCATACATATTTGGTTGTACTTCAGATGAAACTTGAGCAATAGGACAGATCTCCAGAAGCTACCCCACTCAGTGAGTCTTTGGCCCAATCTGGACCCTCCTTCCTGACAGCCCTGGATCTTGCTACTGGATACCTTTTGCAGGCTAATTCACAGATATATCCCCTTCAGGCTCTTTCTGCCCATTTGAAGTCTCAGTTTATCTGCTTGTACCTTTCAGGTATGGCAAATTTTTCAATGATATCTATTGCCACACACATCATTTCCCAAGTGCAAATATGTGCCCAATCCTGCAATGGACTTTCTACCTCATTTTGTCAGATTCAGTGCACTTCTCCACTTCACGGTTAATTTTATGAGGTCTTGTTTCTCCCCTAAGATCTTAGAAATGGTCTGCATTTCAAAAACAAAGTCCAGAGGGATTTTTCACTTTTAGGATTGTGCATTAAAATTGTCTCATGGTAACTACTACTTTCTCCAATATCCATATGTAAGATTCTTTTGAAGCTCTGAAATGTTTCTGGACAACAAATGATAACCATCTGCTTCCAATCTTCCCTTCCTTTCCTATGGGAAACAGCTTTAACTTGTAGTGTAAATTACTGGGATTAGAGAAAATAAATTATTTCCTGACAATGAGGGCTGTAAAAAAAAATGCACAAGGTAACTGATGTATATTGGAGAGTCTCTGGATTAAGGATACTAAAGGTCTTGATGAGGCATCATCTCATGAATTCTGTCTTCTCTTGTGTTAAATCCACTTCATATTTCTTTCAGAAGCCCAAATGATAAAACAAGAACTTTCCTCTCCTCTAAATTCTGTGGCTTCAACTTTGTTTTGTTAATTCAACACTTCCATTTATTTGCTTTTCCACTACCAGAATCCCTTGAATCTGAACAATTAAGCTTGACTTTTCTTTGGGGAAATTTTTTCTGGGTTTTGCTTCCCTTCTTTAAGGTGTGTGTGTGTGTGTGTGTGTGTGTGTGTGTGTGTGTTTCTAATTCTTTATTTCTCCAGTGAATAATATACACTTGATCTCTCCAAGTGTTGCATGAACTCAAGAACTTAAGCTTTCTGAAGACAATCTGCTCCATGAATACATTATTTTTTAATGTTTATATTTGAGAGAGAGAGAGAGAGAGAGAGAGACTGACTGAGTGGGAGTGGGGGAGGGGCAGAGAGACAGAATCCAAAGTGGGCTCCAGGCTCTGAGCTATCAGCACAGAGCCCCAGGCAGGAGTTGAACCCACGAGCCTCGAGATCAGAGATCATGACCTAAGCCAAAGGTCAACGCTTAACCGACTGAGCCACCCAGGTTCCCCTCCATGAATAAGATAATTTAATAGAAATGCTCGGGAAATACCATAAGTTCCAAACCCTCAGAGAAGCCTCTTCCTTTCAGGCTGCGGTGGGATCTGCCCCTGCAGTTTCTTCCTATAAGGGTGTCAGCCATGGGGACCTGGAACCCAAGAGGCTTCCAGACCTTGCCCCAGACAAGAAAGCTGGATTCCTCCTGGAACCTGCTCCTGCAATCCAGGACCAGAGAGTGAAGGGGAGGTGCATTTAGGTTTTCATCCCTGATAGAGAGGTATGTCCTTATTAGACATATGCTTTCTGTGGGGAAAGTGAGTTTGAAGAACTGTGGAGGCTTTGTTATTTTCTCCAAAAAGAGTTTAAATTCTTTAGGCTGGATTGAGGTGGGTTTTAATTTTTCGTTAAGGGAATCTGTCAGTGTCTGCTATGGTAGAAGGAAAAAAATCTCTGCAAGGAGAATACACAATATCCCTAAAAAGTTTGTTTCTAAAACCCTTCCTAAGATTGCAAATAAGTTTAAGGGGATATATATTCCCACCTTTAAACTTCAGACTCCCAGATCTCCTGTGTCCTCATCCAGTGTGGATTACATTACTGGTAAAACATCCCAAGAAAGAGTCCAAGGTGGCGGCTCACGGTTAGGAGAGAGCCCAGAGTTGACAGGCAGACTTTCCTGTTTTCTTGCTCCTGGCTTGCACCCTCTTCCCTTGGAGAGGATGCTGATACGAACGAGCGGCTTCTGCCTCTTCCGGGACCGCCTTTGAGACTCCAGAGCCTCACCTGACTTTCCCAGGGAGAGAGTGGGAGGGAACAAACTCCTCCCGCCTTTCGCAGAGGAAGGTCCTGGGGCCGGAGCGCGGGGGAAGGAGCGAGGCCAGAGCTGTTACCCAGAACCCAGAGACAGCGAGAAGCACAGACGCTCTGCCAAACAGAGGCGCATCGCGGAGAACTCAAACTTTGGCGGGTAAGGATTTTAGGAGCTCTTGAGCTGGGAGTTCTTGGGGCGCTGGGAGGTCTGCTGGATCTCTGATTCCAGCCAGCCAGGAGATGGATTAAAGAAATCCGCGCAGGGTAGAGGGGTGGCTGAGCCCAAGCGCAGACGCGGCGCTGTCCTCAGCCCTCGGTGCTGAAACGGGCCGCTTCTGAGCGCGAGACAAAGGGGCCTGCCTGCTCCAGTATCTGTTCCCATCTCGGGCACACACACACACACCCCTCCAGCCGAGATCACAGGACAAAGCTGCCCCCTGTGCCCAAGTCCATCACACCCTTTATACTCACGTCCGGCAGCCGCACTGGGCCGAGCCGGGCTGAGCCGTCGGGGCAGGAGGCAGAAGGAGCTGGACTGGCTCCTGCTGGGGATAAGAAGGGGGTCTGGCCATGACATCGCCCCGGGGACACCTCCCTAAAATACCCTGTAACCCAGATGCCTGGCCCCGTCCTGGAAGAGGCTCTCTGGCCGCCTTGTTTCTGCGGCTTCAGGGCGGGGACTAGAGTATGGTCTCTCTGAGTCCACGCCTCGCAGTGGGGCAGTTGTGTCCGTGGCTTGGAAGGAGCGGGAGCTAGGGAGATCAGCAGACCCGGGTCGAGGGACTGCCTCCACTAGATCCAACTCAGCCTTGGGGGTCCAAAGAGACTTGGGGGCTGAGGAGGCGGCAAACAGTTCAAATTATTTAGTGAAGTGATCAGTCACTATTTCTTCCTTCCTTCCTTTTTTTTTTTTTAATGATAAAATCATAATCTACAATCTTGGCCAGTTGGTGCTTGGGGGCTTAGTGCTTAGGTCTGGAGGAGAAGGAGCAGCGGGCTCTCTGATCCCTTGCAATCCCCTAACCTCCCGTAACCGGATAATCGGATAATCGTACGGGCTCTCTGTCCTCAAACTCCTCGGCTTTTCTCCCCAGCTCAGCTTCCACCCCCACCTCCAACGCCAGAGGGGGCTGAGCTAGCCTGGTCCTTGAACTCTGGCCATCCCAGCTATCCCTGGCAAGGGCTGGGGCTGGCTAACTAGGGAGATGGAGGGGTGTTTCATTTTTCTCCCCTTGTAATTCCTCAATTCACAACTGCCCTACTTTATGCTGTTGTTGAGATTTTAAACTTTGTCATTCTAAAGCGGGTATCTCTAGCTAGTCGTGAAATGTGGGAAGGATGAAAGGAGACAAGAGCAGAAAGGATCCGAAGTCCACTGCCGGGCCACTGGCCGTGGGTCCTGTGCCTTCAACATGCAGTTTGCTTGCTCAGGGCTCTCAGTGGGAGCCCTGCCACCTCTCCTGGAAAGGAGAGCCTGATGGTGGATGGTCCTCACCAAATCTTCCAGAGGGGCAAGCTGGGGTTGGTGCGGTCCTTGGTACCTCAGACTGTTGGGCAGTAGCCGCTCCAACTGGGTTCAGGCTCTCTCTTAGAATGGGCTGTACAGACCCCTAACTGTATGGACAGTCTACCAGCAACCTCCCCACCCTGCCTCCACCCCAATGTATGCGGGTGCATGTGCACGCGCGCGCGCACACACACACTTTTCATTCATAAAACCTAGTAACAACATCATTGTCTGGGCACAGAGTCACATACTCCCTCAGTGAGAAATCACTGGAGGGAGCAGTGAAAAGTTGGGCCTTTGAGAGGGGAGGTGACTACTATTGCTATTGCTCTCTGTACAGAGTCTTGTATGACAAAGTAATGGATTCTTGAAAATTCTGCCAGGCCAGGGAAACCTGTTGGGATTTCACTGAGCTGGTGGGAGCTCCTTTGGCAGGGATGGGGGCCCTTTATTCACAGGAATGCCCAAACACACGCACTTTTCCCCTTCAGCCTCTGTTCGGCTGTAAATGGGGTCCTTGTTGGGCGCAGGATGCCAGGAGAGAGTGAATGACTGCTCTGTGGGTAACTGACTGGTCAGAGCAAGATCTCAATCACTTTAGCTGGGACTTTGGCCAGGATTGCATGTGTCCATGCCTTTGATGTGCCCATTTTTATGCCTTTTCTGTCCTCATTCACTATCTGCCAGCAGTTGCTCTGCCTGGTTAATAATGGGGTTGCCATGGTGACCAATCTCCCGTCGCCATGGTACCCAGGAGGTAAACAGTTGGAAGCTGCTGAGGCTCTTCCTTAGCTCCCCCAAATTGTGCAGGGACTGTGGGTTTCCTGGGGGAGTGAGGGGAAGCATGGCAATGACGAGGGTCTGTGAAGACCCCTACACAAACACACACACACACACACACACACATGCCTTGCCTAGAGGCCTGTTCACCTGAAATCTTCTCTAATCTCTGCCAACCACCATGCCCTCCAGGTTCAGTTGGGTCAAGCTTTTATTCTCTATCCCCAGTTGCATACAGTGAGGCCAAGGGGTAAATGGTTTTCCCTCTGACCTAATTACTATTAGGTGTATACTAACTACTCCTCAGTACAAATCACAAGGCTAAGTCCAGTGGGAGATAGAATTAATTAAACAAACACAGTCCATGCTCTCTGGACATTACAGTGTAGTATGGGAAACAAGCCCTTACATTCCCTGTCAGCTCGGCTCTGCTCTGGGATGAAATAGAGGTAATAATAGTGCCCTGAAAGTAGAAAGAGGTGTGAGTGAGTGACTCCCAGGGGAGGTCATACTGGAGTTGAAACTTAAAGGATAATAGGAATTTCAACTGGCGAGAAAGAAGGAAAACCTCTCTCTAGGCAGAGGGACTAGTGGGACCAGACGTGTGGAGTCATCAGGAGAGGTTAGGCCCCAATCTGGTAACATATAGAACCTCTCAGGGGCTAGCCATCCGTCATTTATGTAATGTCTGAGGTTAGGAGGAGCTGGGGGACTCTGCATCATGGGAGGATTCCATTGGCCAGAGCCTGTTATTCAGTCCTCACCTGACCTGGAAGGAAGACCGAGAAATACAGGAAGCCAAAGGTGAGATTGGGTGAGTCTGTCAATAGGAGGGACAAGAAAATTCATGACGCACTTCAGGAAAGCATGAGTAATTTGATTTGAATGGAGCTACCCTTTTAGGCTAAGATCCAAATTATAAAAACTATTGAATGACAGGTTAAGACTGTATTCTGGAGAAAACAGGCAACCTCTGAAAGTTGCTTGAGTGTTGTGATTCAAACTACCTTTTAGAAAGACCCTGCTGTTAGTGCAGACGATTCATTCATTCATTCATTCCATACCCACTCAGAACTTCCTAAGTGCTAAGCCTTGGATGAATTACAGAGGTGAAGCAATTATTTCAATAATCCTGGGGAGGAAGGCCAGGGACTGGACAGTGGTGGGGGAAGAAGAGGTTGGGACCCTCACCTTCACTAATTCATTTCTGAATTAGTGAATGAATGAATGGAAGGGGACAGAGGGGACAGATAGTTGGTGATGTAAGTGACAGGACTCAGGGATTTGGGATCTGGGGAAGTGAGGAAGAAGGAGTGGAGGCTCTTCCTGAGTCATCAGTTGGCTTGGATGTCATTCAGGGGTGTTAACAAGACAGGGCTCAGGGAAGAGGGGGAAATTTGGGACTAGATGGGCTGGTGCCATTCAGGATAATTTTGTACCAATGACACTCTTCCCTGGCTATGCGGCACCCTCACACACTGCACCCTGGACTTCATCTAGTCCCCACAGCACTTCATTTGCCATCTTTTGCAGAACTTCACACATTCCCTCTCTCTTGCATTGTAGGGATTAAATTCAAAAGGCTTTCATTCGCAAGTTCTGCCACTAGGTGACTTTGAACAAGATATTCAACCATTCAGGGTCTCAGTTTCTTCATGTGTAAATTGGAAGTTATAATACCTGCTTCAGGGGGTTGTTGGAAGGAGTAAGTGAAGGTAATTGGAGTGAATTCCTGAGCACAGCACCTGATACACTGAGTGCTCAAAGTTAGGTATGAACATCTTATGATTTTTCATAATGATAGCATATTACTTTTATAATCACATCCCCAAAATTAATAAACAACAACAACAGTTTACCTCTGTGCCTGCAGCTAGGCTAGGTGAAACAAGTCCTTGGGGAAGGAAGGGAGTCTGCTTGGCTGGCCTTGTTTGCCCTGGCTGTGTGTGTGTGTGTGTGTGTGTGTGTGTGTGTGTGTGTGTGTGTGTGTGTTGGGAGTGAGGGGGGTGGAGATGGAATTCTGAGGAGAGCATCTATAGGGCTGGCTATGGAGATTTGGGTTCTCCAGCTCCAGCAGCATCTGGAAAGCAGTTACATCCTCTTGGAATCTCAATCTGAGCAGCTGAATCTTATTGCAAATCACTTAGAAACTGAATACACTTAAAGTAGAGGAAACCAGAGTCCCCATTAATTCCGAGTCATCTCTGCAAAAGACCAAGACACTTTCTAGGCACGAGACAGACCTCTGTCTGGTGGTTGAGTAACATTATTGATTACCTTGTTACAAATTCAGATTCTTTCATCCCATATCTCTTCCTGTTCTTGGGAACAATGTTAATTTTTTTCTCAGACAAGAATTGAAAATCCGCACCTGGCATATGCAAACTTGCCTTTGCTTGCATTATGAAAATGCATAGAGTTCAGAAGAGAGAGAAATCCACCTCACAGCTACTCAGAGGTCTCCCTGGGAGACCAGACACAACAACTCTAACTCAGACTCTTTCTGCCTATCTTGGTGTGGGGATGCCCATGGGTTTGCCTATCCTCCACGCTACAGAAAGGGGAGAACATGAATTCTGACTCCCATTTCCTCTCATCACCTCAAAGCTCAATCTGAGCTTCTGGACACACCCCTGTGGTCTAAGACCTGAGCTGCCCTTTTGGACTTTACCGGGCAGAAGGAGGCAGCTTTGATACCTACCAGTCCCAGAAATTGGTCTTGTTTCTTGAGAGGCAGGAGATTGATTTTGCAGGCTTTAGGACTAGATTGCCTGCTATAGTCCTGGCTGTGTGAAATGTGTGCCTTGGTCTGCTCAACTATAAAGTAGGGATAACTTACCTTGTAGGGTGATTGTGGGGATTAAATGAGTTTGTCCATGTGAAACATGTGAAACTGTGGAGCAGCACATGGCATAGTGTAAGCTCTCAAAAACGTGACAAATAGAATTATTATTAATGCAATATTTTGACATTTCTCCCCTTAATTACACTTGTATTTTGTGAGTTTCTTCTAGCAGATATTGTTAGTTTTTCATTTTAAAAGCAGTTTTGCTTGGAAAGAGCCTAAGTGTCCATCAACAGATGAATGGATCAAGAAGATGTGGTTTATCTATACCATGGAATACTACATGGCAATGAGAAACAATGAAATCTGGCCATGTGTAGCAACATGGATGGACCTTGAGGGTGTTATACTGAGCGAAATAAGTCAGGCAGAGAAGGACAAATATCATATGTTTGCACGTATAGGAGGATTAGGAGGAACTTGACGGAGGAACAAGGGGGAGAAGAAGGGGGGAAATGGTGGGGGAAAGGGAGAGAGGCAAACCATGAGAGACTCTTGAATGCTGACAAAAACTGAGGACTGATGGATGTGGGGGGGAGGGGGGATGGGCATGGAGGAGGACACTTGTGGGGATGAGCACTGAGTGTTATGTGGAAACTAATTTGACAATAAACTATTTGTAAAAAAATAAAAATAAAAAAAATAAAAGCAGTTTTGCTATTAGATTTAACATTACTTTTTTAGATATAATTCACAGGCCATAGAAGTCATCCATTTAAAGTATACATTTCGGTGCTTTTTAGTAATCTTCACAGTGGTGCAGCCATCACCACAATATAATTTTAGAACTTTGCAACACCTCCAAAAGAAACCCCATAGCTGTTAGCTGACCACTGCCTACCCCACGTCTTTCCCAAAGCAACCACTAATCCACTTTCTGTCCCAGTGGATTCTGGACATTCCATATAAATGGAATCATACAACATGTGACTTTCTGTGTCTCATTTCTTCCACAGCATAATGCTTTCAAGGTTCATCCATGTTGTAGCATGTATCAGTATTTTATTCATTTTCACTGCCAAATAACATTTCACTATGTAGATATACCACATTTTGTTTATCCAGTTATCAGCTGATGGACATTTAGGTTGTTTCCACTTTGGGGCTATTATGAATAATGCTGCTATGAATATTCATGTACAAGTTGTTGTGTCGATGTTATGTTTTCCTTTCTCTTCGGTATATCCTTAAGAGTAGAATTATTGGGTCATATGGCAACTATGTTCAGAATTTTGAGGAATTGTCCCACTGTTTTCCAAAGTGGCTGTGTTATTTACATTCTCCCCAGTAACGTATGAGGATTTCAGTTTCTCCACATCTTGACTAACACTTGTTATTGTCTGTATTTTTATTATAGCCATTGTAGTTGGTATGCATTGGTATCTTATCATGGTTTTGATTTCCATTTCCCCATTATTAAATATGCTTATATTCATGTGCTTTTTTCCTATATATCTTCTTCAGAGACATGTCTATTCAAATCCTCTGCCCACTATTTAATTAGCTTTTCTTTTTATTATTGAGCTGTAACTGTTTTTTATATATTCTAGGTACAATACCCTTACCAATACATGATTTATAAATATTTTCTCCCATTCTGTGGGTTGTCTTTTTACTTTCTTGACAGTGTCATTTGATGCAGAGGTTTTTTATTCTGATGTAGTATAATCTATTTTTTTCTCTTTTCATTTTTGCTTTTGGTATCACATCTATGAAATCATTGCCTAACCCAAGGCCATGAAGATTTTATTTTATTCTAGAAATTCTATAGTTGTGGCCCTTGTATGTAAGCCTATGGCCCGTTTTGAGTTCATTTTTGTGTATGGTGTATATTCTTTTGCATATGGATATTCAATATTCCCAGCAACATTTGTTGAGAAGACTATTCTTTTTTCCATTGAAATATTTTGTTATCCTTGTCAAAAATCAATTGATTGTAAATGTGGGGGTTTCTTATTTCCAGACTCTGAATTCTATTCCATTAATCTATATACCTATCCTTATGCCAGCACCACATTGTCTTGATTGCTATAGCTTTGTAATAGGTTTTGAAATCTGAAGGTGTGAGTTCTCCAACATTCTTCTGTTTCAAGATTTCAAGATTGTTTGGCTATTTGGTGTCCCTTGAATTTCCATGTAAAGGTAGGATCAGCTTGTCAATTTCTGCAAAAATTCCAGCAGAGATTTTGATAAGGATTGCATTGAATCTGTGGATAATTTGGGGAGTCAACACTCTATAGATAATTTGGGGAGTGAACACCATATTAACAATATTAATTCTTCTAATCTATGAGCAGGGAGTTGTTTCCAATTATTTATATATTCAATTTCTTTCAACAATTTTTCCTAGCTTCCAGTGCACAGATCTTTAATTTCCTTGGTTAAACTTCATACGTGTTTTATTCTTTTATGCTGCTATTAAAAATGAGATTGTTGGGGCACCTGTGTTGATTGAGCATCCAACTACGTCTCATGACATGATCTCACTGCTCGTGAGTTTGAGCCCTGAGTTGGGCTCTGCACTCACAGTACAGAGCCTGGTTAGGATTCTCTCTCTTTCCCTCTCTCTTTTCCCTTTCCCCCGCTTGCATGCTCTATCTCTCATAATAAATAAACTTTTAAAAAATGGGATTGTTTTCTTAATTTCATTTTATTATTGTTCAGTGCTAATGTATAGAAATATATTTGATTTCTGTATGCTGACTTGTATCCAGCCACACTACTAATCTAATTTATTAATTCTAATCATTTTTTAGTGGATTCCTTAAGATTTCTTATGTACCAGATTATGTCATCTGCAAACAGATAATTTTACTTTTGCTTTTCCAATCTGGATGCTTTTATTTGTTTTGTTTTATTTTGTTTTGTTTTGTTTCTTGTCTAATTGCCTGGCTAGCAGTATAATGTTGCATGGAGGTGATAGGAGTGAATATCTTTGTCCAGTTCCTGATTTTAGGGGAAAGCATCCAGTCTTTCACCATTAACTATGATGTTAGCTGTGGTTTTGTCATAGATGCCCTTTATCAGTTTAAGGAAATTTCCTTTTATTCTTTGTTGATTGTTTTTTTTTTATCATGAATGCATGTTGGATTTTGTCATATGATTTTCTTATGTTTATTTCACTCATCATGTGGCTTTTGCCATTTAATTAATATGGTGTATTACATAGATTGACTTGGGACATTAGATAAACTTTGCATTCTTGGATGCATCACTTAATCATGATATGTGGCTGGATTTTTGTTTGCCAGTATTTTGTTGAGGATCTTTGCATCATAATGTAATTTTCAAAGTGCCCTCTCATGTAAGTTCTGATATTCAAGTTGTGTCTTTACATTGTACCATGTCCAGAGAATTTTGACATTATCAGGTTTTTGTCATTTCTGCTTTTGAAGCTCTAGAATGTTTTTATTTCTTCCAATAAGATCACATTCATGCACAAACTGTGAGAGGACCATTAGACACAATATTTGCATTCTACAGTTCTGTTCCATCATGAAACTTTTGAAATGGAAGGACCATTCATGATCAACTGAGCCTTGGTTTTCAGGTCTGTTCCACAGCATTCCCTAAGGTATTCTGTGCCCACTTTAAGTTTCATCATGTATATTTAAATAATTAGAAAACCCAAACAAACATAACATTGACATGTGCCTCCTACAAAATTTTAATATACTGGATATCATGGTCAAAATTAACTTGTGTTCGAGCCAGATGCTTAAATGACTGAGCCACCCAGGGGACCCATGTTTTTATTTTTTTAATTGAAGTATAGTTGATGCACAATGTTACATTAGCTTCAGGTGTACAAACCATAACTATACATTATGCGATGCTCACCACAAGTGTAACATCATCTCTCACCATACTACACTCATACAGTACTATTGACTATATTCCCTATACTTTACCCTTTATCCTTATGACTTATTCATTCCATAACTGGAAGCCTGTATCTCCCACTCCCCTTCACCCATTTTTCCACCCCCCACCAATCATCAGTTTTTCTCTGTATTTATGATTCTCTTTCTATTTTTTGTTTGTTTTTTGATTCTACACATAAGTGAAATCATATGGTATTTGTCTTTCTTATTTCATTTAGTATAATACCCTTGATGTCCATCCATGTTGTCACAAATGGCAAGATTTCATTTTTTTATGGCTGAATAATATTCTATATCTTCTTTGTCCATTCATCTATTGATGGACACTTAGGTTGCTTTCTTATCCTGGCCATTGTATATAATGCTGCAATGAACATAGGAGTACATAGATCTTTTTGAATTAGTAATTTCACTTTTGGGAAGGAGGAAAATACTCACTAATTATCTTTATAAATGTTTTCAAATACATTTAAATAAACTAAATAAGTAAATGTTCTATTCATTGGGTTTCTGTGGAAGATTTCATTTGCAATAAGTCCATGTCCATCAATGGATAAAGAAACTAAAATACTAGTCACTTGCCCAAATTGTAGGTTGAGCTAAGGAGAGAATCCAGGTTTCCTTTCTTTCAGTACAGTGCCCTTGACCTCCTATATCTTTCCAATGCCACTTGTCTCAAACAAAAGGTGTCTTACTAGCATTTTCCCCCTTCATAAGCTTAGGGCTGCTTAAAAACACACAACCCTCATCATTGCCTATAGTAGTGTCTGTTATGTCCCTTGTGTTTGTTCTGTGGACTGGTTCACAGGTCTCAGCATGATTAAGTGGCTTAGCATTCAATATTTTTCTTTCATCCTGCAGTTTCCAGATGGGGTAGGGGAAAAAGGGAAAGACAATCCAACTTTGGACAAAGTTCCAAGGCATGTAGACCCTGTGGGAATTATTGACTGACTTATCTTTGGCATTTAATTTGACAAAGTAAGCCTGTCCAACTTCACATTTACTGAGAATTTACTGAGTGCTTCTGCCCAGAGTGATGTTGAGAAGGTTGAATTGTGGAGAACTGAAATGGATGAAACCCAGAGAGATATTACTTCTCAGGAGATTGAAGACCCTAGGTGGTAAAAGTAATCTGTCTCAGTTGGAGAAAATAAAGGTGTGTGCCTGTCCATCAGACTATAGGGCTCTCCTCTGATTGGGGTTTCAGTTTTGTTTTGTTTTGTGGGGGGGTTTTTTTGTTTTTTTTTTTTTGTGGGGTTTTTTTTTTTTTTTTTTTGGCATGGCTTTGTTCTAGACTTGGTGCCTCACTAATGGGAACTTTTAGCCCCTGGCTGCATAGGAGTCATAACCAAAGATAATGATAACTCAAAATGTCCTCCAGTAGGTCAGAGGAGTATGCATCTCGGACTCTTGGCACTTCCCTATTGTCTCATTTAGAGCTTGCGGAATGATAAGATTTCAAATGACACAAATTGAACTAAGATTGGTTTTCATGTTAGAGCCATAATAGAAACGGACAGAGCACGGACAATGTTTTTTTTAGTGTAAAGAGTTAGTCATTATAAGTGGGGACCAAGATTTTTTCCCCCAAAAGCACATTTTAGTTTAAAAGAAAAGGCTTTACATGCTTTGACCCTCTTTGCTTACTTGTTTTCTCCCTTATAAAGTCCCATCCATTAAAAAATTTTTAACATTTGTTTTATTTTTGAGAGAGAGACAGAGACAGAGCATGAGCAGGGAAGGGCCAGAGAGAGAGGGAGACACAGAATCCGAAGCAGGCTCCAGGCTCTGAGCTGTCAGCACAAAGCCTGATGCGGGGCTCAAACTCACAAACCATGAGATCATGACCTGAGCAGAAGTTGGATGCTTAACTGACTGAGCCACCCAGGCGCCCCAAGTCCCATCCATCGCTAAGCAAAATAGAAATGTTCAGTGTGACTCATTCACAGAGCATTGTGAGAATCAAATAAGTTAATACACATTTAAAGTCACTAGAACAGTACCGGGAAGAGTGTAAATGCTCATCAAATACACAGCTATTATTATTAGTATCATCTTTGCAAGTATTCACCTGTTCTTCCATTTATGCCACCTACTTTTATTACACACTATGTATATATATATGCTGGTGTTTTGGAGGATAAATATTTTTTAAAATTTTTATGTTTAGTTTATTTTTGAGGAAGAGAGAGACAGAGCATGAGTCTGTCAGGACAGAGAGAGACAGAGACAGAATCTGAAGCAGGCTCTAGGCTCTGCACTGTCAGCACAGAGCCCAACACGAGGCTCAAACTCACGAACTGCGAGAAGTTCGTGACTTCATGACCTAGCTGAAGTTGGATGCTCAACCGACTGAGCCACCTGAATGCCCCTAAAATATTTTTTAAGTAAAATAAAAATAATTCTTGCCCTTAACTCTTTTGGAGTCAATAAAGGAATGAGAAGAGTATGAGAATAACTGGAGGACAGGTGAGGTATATTAGACTCCTGACCTACCTAGGTGTCCAGGCCAAGAGCTAAGGAGAAGGTTAAAGATATGTACCAGAGCACAGAAATCACAATCAAATTCTTAATATGCACAGCACAATAGCCAACACATGATAAATGTTGAATAGCATGAAATAATGCCCCTCATGAGAAGCCTCTTCAGATCTTCGTGGTTCCTGAGGCAGAATCAGTGCCTCGTCTTTCCACACTTCTCCTCACGATGCCTCTACCTCTACTTCAGTACCTCTGTGTCTTACTCCCCTCCCTGTTTCCATTCCTGTTTCCCCCATGCAGTTTTGTGCTTTTAAAGACAGAAACCTATCTTCCTCATCTTCATAATCTTCAGGGCCAAATATGACGCCTGGAACATAGAAGGAGTCAGTAAGTGTGTTGGGAGGGAAGAAAACATGCTGGATTTAGTACTGTTGTAAACAAAATGGGAATTATATGAAGCAATGTGCTGTTAGTTCCCCAGTCAAGCTCCAGAAAACTCACATTCATTTGAGAGATGTTCACAAACCACTCTTAGACTCATACCTAGGATCTACTTCAAGGTCACCCTGATAGTTGGCAGGATACATCCTCTTCCTGTGCTGGAAAATTAAAATTTTATTTGTGCATTTCTAATCTGCAGTGGGTGTGATAAACAAAACAAAGCACTACATGGACTTCAGGGTCAGACAGACCCAGGCCTGCACTTCCTCATCTGCAAAACCAGTATCACTATTGCCTCTTGGGGCTCCTGAGGAGTAACGAGTAATGGATATGCGAGTGCCTCACACTCAGGGGCCCTGGCTGGATGGCAGTTTTCATTTTCAACAGTCTCTTCAGGATCACTGATTGTAATTTCATAATCTCATTTGTGAGTTCTCCTAGAATTTGTCTGGGCCAAGAAATGTGAAAATTCATAGGGCAGTTGGAGAATCACTTAGGATGTCATGACTTAAAAACTGTTAAACTAGAGGAAAGGAATTGTTTATCCTGCATTTCCTGTATGAACTGTACCACTAAATAGCCAAATAAGTAAAATTTTCTTTAAGAATATGTCAGCTAGTCAGTGAAAAAGAAATGATAGAACATCACCAAATTGCAACTTGTAATGAAATCATACGTCCAGGCAATAATCATCAATGGCTGCTAACATCACCCAAAGAAATACTCTNAACCACCAAAAAAAACCCCTTAAAAAAAAAAAAAAAAAAAAAGGAACCCAATTTTTTTTCCACCCATTAACTTTACACTATCAGGTTCTGGAGTCAGACAGAGCTTTGTCAATCCTGGCTCAGGCTTTAAGTAACATTAGGAAAATTATGCAGTTTGGTTTCTTCACTTGTAAAAAGGAGGGAAAGGTGAGGCTATTGTGAGGGTTAATGGAGCAGTATTACATGAGCACCTACCCTGTTTCTGGCATATAGTAGCCCTCCATAGGAGGCAGGTAGATATGCTGCCTCCATACAATGGCATCTGGGGCCAGGATTTGTGCAGCTGATGAGGGCTGAGGGAAGGGACATGGGCTGGAGGCAATGAACTTTTTCTCTGTGCAGTTTTCCTGGAAATGTACAAAAAAGAATAATTTGATAGATTTTCTGCAGAGTCCCAAAACTTAAAAAAGAACTTTTTAAAATGTTCTTTAGAAAGAGAGTGAGACAGAGCATGAGCAGGGGAGGGGTAGAAAGAGAAGGAAACACAAAATTCAAACCAGGCTCCAGGCTCCGAGCTGTCAACACACAGTCCAAAGAAGGGTTTGGACCCGTGAACCATGAGATCATGATCTGAGTGGAAGTCAGATGTGTAACTGACTGAGCCACCCAGGTACTCCAGAGTCCCAAAACTTTTTAAAGACTTGCTCTAGAACCCACTGGACTGTAATCTCCTTGACAACGGAGATGCATATCCTTCTCTGTAAAACCCTAGCTCTCCATATTGTCTTCCACATAGAAAGTGCTCAATAAAAAAAGCATTCGCTGTAAAAAAGCATTGGCTGTATGATTTCAAATTGAATTTGTTGATGGACCCTTAGGCTCTTTCCANTAGGGTGTTGATAGTTTCCTATCTCACGTTCAGGTCCTTTATCCATAAATCAAAACTATTTTTGATCTATTAAGAAAAGTTATACAATTTAAATCATAGACTTAAATTATCAAATATCGGAGATGAACGAAGACCTCTGAGCCAACAACTGCCCCTGAGGAAACTCATGGTGGATTGACCTTGGTGAGCAAGAACTACATCCATCCTTTGGTGTAGTGTTCTGGGCTCCTCGCATTGACCTTCCTTTAGTTATGGAATTAATTTAGTATTGAAGTGAGTCACTGGACTATTTCTAGAAACCACCATCTTTCTCTGGAGTGGTCTCTCAAGAGAGCCTGTGTTTGTCCGTTTAAGAGAAACTGTCCTCAAGGATTCATCTTCTACCTGGAGAATTTTGATCAAGAAAGATGGAACTGGCCAATCTTTGTGTTCATCACACCAGCCCTGTGCTCAAACCAGCTTTCTTCTTTCATCAATCATTGGGGCACCTTCCAATATTTGCTGAAGGGAGAGTATTCATGGTCTGATTTCTAGCATCAGGATCATGCCATCAACAGGTTTTACCTATTTATTTTTACTTGGATTAGCTGCTTGACCTCTCTGAGTCTCAACTTAGCCATCTTTAAATGGGGATACAAATGGTAAATATCTGATAAAGTTATTTTGAAGATTAAAGGAGATGAAGTGTGTTTTGAGTGTAACATTACATTGTAAAGGTTTTATGGATGTCAAGGATTGTTAGTTTTTCATGCTTTGTTTTGAAATAAGATTTGGGATAGTTACTAACACATGTGTGAAAAATTATAAGATAAAAAAGTAAATGAGAAAAATAGAGTCAAGAGGAACACCACAACATTCCAGGGAATAGTGAGGATTTTAGCTTTCTTATATCAAATACCAACTGTGCCAATCATTCATTCATTTGCTGGAGCAGCATATAAATTTGAGCAGCTCTTGAGCATGGAAGCGTACACAAAGTGAAAGGCCTTGCTTATGCTTCAGGCTGGGAAGAAGAGCCCAAGGATACCCATAGCTGCAACTATGGGAGAAATGGAAGAGGCTCTGTGTGCCAGGGCTTGCCTGGGGAAATAGCCCTCATACACAGCAACCTGGGTTTGCAGCTGCTTCCCCATCCTGGTGTGATCTGCCTTGTGTTCATGTTTCAGTAACAACCTTGAAGCTGAATGTAACAAAGCAAGAAGATGGCTAAGATTAACACCCAATTCTCCCACCCTGCGGTAAGGACCACGGACAGAGATCTGGACCACGTTGAAAATGGCCTCGGCAGGTAAGATGGGCTTTTCGTTTTATTCTCATTTTATTTTTTTAAGCTTTTTTATGTCTTTATTTTATTTTGAGAGGCAGAGATAGAGAGCGAGCAGGGGAGGGGCAGAGAGAGAGGGAGACACAGGATCTGAAGCAGGCTCCAGGCTCTGAGCTGTCAGCACAGAGCCCGACGCGGGGCTCAAACCCACGGACTGTGAGATCGTGACGTCCTCATCCACCATTTCTCCTCAGCCAATTATGTATATCATGCCCTCTCTCAGATGCACATTTGGTTTTCTTCTCTATCTAGATTCTTAATCCCAGCACCTTAGCTAACTCTGCTCATGAATGATGGACAACCATTTCCAAAGCGATTTGAGTCCCTATTATCATAAACTTGTGCAGCCCTAGGACCCCACCTTCTGGGATTTAGGCAAAAAGAGGAATATCTCAAAGCACCCCAACAGATATTTATTGCCTCCAACCATTTTATTATTTTTCTAATAAGAAAAGTGCACTATTTTTGTTTTGATCCACCACCATAACCCCATGTTGTATAGTCAGCACCTAAAAATAATTAATCTATTATTTTATTTTTTTAAATAGTTTATTGTCAAGTCGGTTTCCATATAACAACCAGTGCTCCTCCCCACAAGTGCCCTCCTCCATGCCCATCACCCCCCATCCCCTCCCTCCCACCCCCATCAGCTCTCAGTTTGTTCTCAGCATTCAAGAGCANGGTGTTGGCCATCTGGATGTCCTCTTTGGAGAAGTATCTGTTCATATCTTCTGCACATTTCTTCACTGGATTGTTTTTTGGGTGGCCTCCAGCCATTTTAACATGGTGCTGGAGCCTCAGGAATCTTGCTATGACTTGCTATCAGAAATTCTCACCCTGCTCAAATTTCTCCCTCCTAACTGGCCTACTGTCAATACCAGGGTCCTGCCACTGGAGACTTATTCTTTTAGGTTAGGTCATTGCCCCTAATCTAAAACCAGATAAAAACACTCCTAGGACAGACATCTGCTTAAAACTTTGGTATGCATTAATAGCTTCTTTTTCACACCTGAGCTAATAAACCTTTTGGGGTGGGGTGTTCAAAGAAGATTGGGGTGGAACAGAGAAAAGGTCCACAGCTGTCAAGTCAAGCTCCCTGGGCAGCACTGGGCTCCTGGGACTTTGGGCCCAATGGGAGAAGGACAGAGGCTGTTAGGATCAGGAAAAATTTGAAGTAAAATGGAACTTTCCCCCATTTCTCCCTTTTGCCTTGAGTGGGATATAATCAGAACATCTTATGGAATTTCCAGATTCCCTGTGACCAAGAAGGCAACAACAGGGGCTTAAGAGAAGATACTCAAGATACTGAGATACTTAAGAGAAGGCAGGCCCAGTTGGTGGGCTGGGGCTCCTGCCCAGAATGTCTGCTTGACCAGACACCACTGAGGTCCAGCCCTCCCTGACTTGTCCTGCCTCTGCCTCAGCCAGTGGCCTATTAGCCCAGCCTGATGTGTAGGCTATTTAAGAAGGCTCACGCCAGGTGTCCTGGAAGGTGACCCTTTGCAAAAGAAACTTCTAGCTCATTAAACCACATGGATACCCAGTGATAAGCCTCTGGCTTCCGAGAGACTCTCTGTGGGCTCACACTGGGTTTGTGTACACTTAGAGGGTCAGTCAGCTACAAAGTGGGGGTTGGGGGTGGGGTCTTGAATTGATGCCCTGCAACAATGCTATTTGCCATATTCACGGATGGGACTATGCCCTTCCTCTCTCTCCTATCCCCTGTCCCCTGACCAGTGTGATGACTAACAGGTTCAGGGTCAGACTGGCTGGGTTTGAACATTGGCTCTACAACTGACCAGTTCCGAAAAATTGTGCAGCTGTTCCAAACCACAGTTTCCTCATCTGTAAAATGTACTAGTGCTGACCACAGAGGGCTGTGGTGAGGTTAAAACAGGTGAAAGCTCCCAGCACAGTCCCTGCTGTGAGAAAGTGCTCAGTCAGTGCTGTCAGCCTTGGAAATGATTCTCTCTCCTGTGGTCCTTCCCTGGTATTCCAGGCTGGAAGCCTTCTCCTCCTCTGACCTCACATAGCTCTAGCTGTCCTGACATCTGGATCTGGCCATTTCCTGCCTGTGACCAAGTCACGCTTTCTAAACCTGATCACTAGTCCAGTCTCACTGAGCCTGCCTTGGGGACTTGCCCAACCACTGACATGGTAAAAGCTTGTTGACAGATTAATACAGAATCCCAAGGAGACTCTGGAGATTTCAAAAGGAGAGAGATGAGGAATGCTTCCTTCATAAGACAAATGCTTGCTGTATCTTATGGAATCAGGAGTGGGTTAACAGATAGAAATTTCCAGAATGGGCTCCTTGGTGCTACCAAAGATGGAGAATGTGTTCAGGCTGAGGGTGGAACAGCCTTTGACCAGAGGCTGAGTCCAGGCCCCCCTCTGCTTCCCAGTGCAGCCCAGCATCAGTCTATATACAGACTAGTTTTCACTGTAAGATTTACTTGAACAAGGGACTCTGGCAAGTACGCATAAAATTTTAAAGTTTCAAATCATTATTTTCGGGGAGAAAATGGTGTTTGAACAAACCATAGATCTTTGCTTTAAAATTAAAATCACTTTAGAAAGCTATGGGAGAAATTTCTTGAGGTTTTAAAAATGTTTATTTATTAATTTTATAAGAAAGAGAGAGAGAGAGATCACGTGCATGAGTGGGGAAGGGGCAGGGAGAGGAAGAAAGTCAGAGTGTCCCAAGCAGGCTCTGCACCATCAGCACAGAGACTGACACAGGGCTCTAATTCACAAATTGTAAGATCATGACCTGAGCCAAAATCAAGAGTCAGATGCTTAAGCGACTCAGCCATCCAGTATCCCCTAGAAGAAATAATTGCTAATGTGTGTCCTTAAATATTAATCACTCAGGGCACCTGGGTGGCTCAGTTGGTTAAGTGTCTGACTTTGGCTCAGGTCCTGATCTCACAGTATATGGGTTTGAGCCCTGCATCAGGCTCTGTGCTGACAGCTGAGAGCCTGGAAACTGCTTCAGATCCTGTCTCCCTCTCCCTCTCCCCCTCCCCAAATCATTCTCTGTCTGTCTGTCTCCCTCTCAAAAATAAAAAAACATTTAAAAAGTAATCATTCTTTATCCTCATTGATATCAGTGAAGCTGTTCTGGTAACCTGCATGTCACTGTGATCCTTTGCTGAATGCCCCCAGGAAGGAGGCATGTGTCCCCATCCCCTAAGACACCCCTCTCCCCAAATCTTTCACCAAATTGGAAAGCCAGGTTTCTGTTTCTCCTTTTAAATTATTGGGATCACTTTCCTCGTGACAAGTCATAAGGAAGGATGGAAACATCTCATTTGAACAAAGAAGTCAAGTTTATATCCTGGAAATAACAGAAATAAAAGTGTGTTGAATTTTTCTTTCCTATTAAATCTGTTTAGTTGACTTGATTATTTAAGAGCTATCTGGCATATGTGAAAAGATAATGCAGCAGGGAAAGACTTCAGAATCTGCTACAGAGGATTGCAGCTAGAACCGAGGGCACCTCAAATCTCAGATCAATCTTCTGGTGTAGCTATTTTAGGCGAGCTTTGGGGCATAGGGGTTTGTGTCCTACAGAAGAGAAGCCTTCTTCGTGCTACTCTCTGAGCAGAGCCCAAAGCAATTATCACCAAAGAAAACCATTTTCAGCCTGCTTCCCCAGGACCAAAGACAAAAATGCACTCAGTTCAGTTCCCTGGTTACATGTGGCCAATAATTGTGCGTGTTGGTCATTCACGGTCCTCAGAGCTTGAGAGGAGGGAAAGAAAAACAAGGTATCACATTCTCCACCCTTGTTCTCAAAGGTTTGTCTATGCTTATGTCCCCAGAGTCACTGGAGGAAGACACCAGGTGCTCCACAAAGTGCAAAGCTAATGACAAGTTGCAGTGGTGATGAGAACCGTGTCTTCTCCCAGTGACAGGGGACACCTTTCCCTCACAGACATGAATTCCCTTTTATAAGAAAACTTAGAAGATGGGCATCACAAGTTGAAAACTACCTTGTCTTTCAAAACAGTCTCATCATTGTGTTGTGCTAGTTGCTCTTGTTCTTGCTAATTACCGACTTCAAGGAGCTCCTTCCTGCTGATCTGCTTGTTTGTTTACAGATGAGTCCTGTCAAGTCCTTGCTCCAGGCCCCTCCACCAGCTTCTGGCAGGACAGGGCCTGACCCTCAGTCTCTCCTGCCTCTGTATTTCTCTGGGAAGTTCTGGATCCTCATTTTTTTGCACTGGTAGCTCCCTTTTTTCAGTACTGTATCCATGAGGACTCAAAATGTCACCTCAAACTTTGGTTCTCCTGTCTTCCCATCTCATCTTCCATCTGCTTGGTGAAATCAGTTTCTCTGAGGAATAGCTAATGGGGTTTACTATTTAAATAGCCCCAGGCATTTAACAAGGGTAAAGACTCAGGAGCTAGAAGACATGGTAGAATTTTAAGCATCACAAAACAAGTGGGGACTCCAAATCAGGAAACTACAGATGCTGGAGAGGATGTAGAGAAACGGGAACCCTCTTGCACTGTTGAACAATGCAAACTGGCACAACCGCTCTGGAAAACAGTGTGGAAGTTCCTCAAAAAATTAAAAATAGAACTACTCTGTGACACAGCAATAGCACTGCTAGGAATTGACCCAAGGGATACAGGAGTGCTGACACATAGGGGCACATGTACCCTAAAGTTTAGAGCAGTGCTTTCAACAATAGCCAAATTATGAAAAGAGCCTAAATGTCCATCAACTGAGGAATGGATAAAGAAGATGTGGTTTATATATACCATGGAATACTACTCGGCAATGAGAAGGAGTGAAATCCTGCCATTTGCAGGAACGTGGATGGAACTGGAAAGTACTATGCTGAGTGAAATAAGTCAGTCAGAGAAGGAGAGATATTGTATGTTTTCCCTCATATGTGGATCTTGAGAAACTGAACAGAAGACCATGGGGAAGGGAAGAGGGACAAACAGTTACAAACCGAGAGGGAGGGAGGCAAACCACAAGAGACCCTTAATTACGGAGAACAAACTGAGGATGAATGTGGGGGTGAGGGAGAGGGAAAATGAGTGATGGCCATTGAGGAGGGCACTTGTTGGGGTGAGCACTAGGTGTTGTATGTAAGCCAATTTGACAATAAAGTATATTTAAAACATTTTTTAAAATAAAATAGATTCACACTTAAAAAAAGGGTGGGGAGAAGAAAAGGCCCCTTAAGGTACCTTGAACTTACTTCACAGAAGACTTTCCCTATTCTTCACAGCTAAATATGCCTTTCTGGATTTGGCTGTTGGAAAGCTGATTAAAAACAAATCACCAATTTTTCCTTAGTTCCTTTCTGAAGACTAGGAAGCTTTAGGGAGGGTAAATGACCAGCCCACAGAACACCTAGCTACGAGGTGGTAGAATAGGGATTCGAATCCAGGGATCCCGGCTCCCCTCTCTGCCACCTGCCCTTCGAATTCCACATCGGAGCCCTTACTGCTGCCAGTAGAAGGCAGGCTTTGGAATCCGGGGTCGAGTTTTGCCTTCCTCATGTCCTCATCAGCTCTGATGTCATTGATTCCTGTGCTGCTAATGCAAATAAATCTGTTCTCAGGATGTGCCCTCCTATAATTGACAGAAAGCAGACTAGGCAGAAATGCGAGGCCGACTTTCTTGGTGCCCAGAGCTCCCTGAGGAGCTTCTGGTAGGGACAGAACACCTTCACCCTCGGGATTACCTCCAGACCTAGAGGCACACCTGCTCAGCTGTGGGTTGCTGCACCCCTAACCCCACCACATGCCGGCTGCCAGGATCAAGGGACTTGAGATACAGACTCACTTGTGCCATTGCTTCCTACTCCAGTAACTGACCTGGGTGCCTTGGAATGCACATTCCACATCTGTCATATACAGATTATTTGAAGGGCAAGGGGATCAGAGCTTCCTAACCACAGCAGGGCCTCTGACAGGGAGTCTAATACATATAAGGATGAAATGTGCGTGGTCTTTTAAAGGTGTAGGGGGAGAATTCAGTTAGATGGCTTGAAGATAAAGAGCCACCCACACACAATGTAGCCAGGCGGATCAGAGCCATGTCTCTGGCAGCATGCCACAAGGCTCAGTCCTCAGCCATGTCCTATTAAGCTTTTTCTTTAATCAGTGCCATATATGAAAATACAGAGAACAGCTTCATGGAGTGGATGAGAGCCGGCTTTGCCATGGGATGGCATGACATTCAAATCTCAGCTTTGCCACTTGGTCGTATGATCTTGGGGAAGTCACTTAACTTCTCTGAGCCTCAGTTTTCTACCTTATAGAGTGGTTGGTTATGTGGATTAGTTGATAAGATCTATGTGGCTGGCATACAGTAAGCAGTCAATAAATGACATACAGTTTGTGTACTGCATGTGAAAGTGATGGAGTTTGGGAGGAAAGGCCAGTATGGTGCCACTGCATACCTCGGGTCCCGAAACATCAGGTGACTCAGATCAGTGGAAAGATCCAATACTTACTTCCGACAGATCAATTGTACATGCACAAGATAGGGCCTTCTGGCTTAGCAGCAGCCTGTGTTACAGGACTTTGGGTTTTGGCTGATGGTAGCTGGTGATGAGGACACCAAAAGCACATGAACTCACAAACCTACAAAGATGTCTGGCTTGAGGTCTGGTAACAGCAGAGTGTTCTCAGTGTCCATGCCCTGTTAGACAGGAATGCGGGAACCTGCTCACAGGAGCATGACCGTGATGGGCAAGAGCCTTGAACCTGGTGAGGCATGGCTGGGTGAGCTGGGGTCTGTAGCCTGGAAAAACAGATGTGGCACAGTGTGACAGCTGCCCCATCACTGAGGTGGCCATGTGGAAGATAAAGTGGCCTGACTCTGTGTGGTTCCAGCAGAAAAAAAGGTGGCCTCGGTCTGCAAAAACTGAGAGAGAGAAGAACCTTCTACAAAGGTGGCCCAGGTCGGGCATGGGATGGTAGTGAGCGCCCTGCTGCTGGAGACGGCAGGGATGTTGTACAAAGAGGAGTCAGCAGATCAGCGGCTGGGATTCAGGACCCTGCCTTCTAATCACTCACCGGGGAGAGATAGAGCCTTTTCCTCACATTAATTATTGCTTACTTCCTCAACTGTGTTGCCACCTTGTTAAGAAGGCTGATTAGGTTGGAATAGGTCATGTGATGGAATTAATTTGTCCTGCTTGGGCTCTTCCAGACTCCGAGTGAAGTGCAAATCCCTAGGGGCCAATGCCTGGCTGGCTTTTAATCAGGCTGATCAAACTTCAGCCCTCGGAGCTTTTAAAAGACAGGGAATCAAAGAAAAATATGCCCAACCATACTGGTCTTACTCCACACAGTTAAACAGACCCCAAGCCTCTGCTGATGTGACTGGTGCTCATATTGAGTTGTGGGCACGCGATCTCTGTGTACTCAAGCTTTTCGCCCTGAGTTGCACAGGTGAGGTCACGGGCCCAGTTACCTCTGCACTGCAGGGGACAGAGGTTGGGGTCTGACTAAAGGGCACGGTAGGACTGAATTTTCACGTGAAAGCACGGAACAAATGTACGGGGAGAGTTAGGCCAATTCTGTACAATATTCCAGGACACTCCTCTTAACCAAATATTGAATGGATTCCTAGGAAAGCTGCCGAGCAAGCACACAAATAACTGCCCAGGTGGTGTGGCTGTGCTGTCCACAGTCTGGCCTTAGCAGATAGGATTTCAGTACACAGAGATGTGTTTGAACCCGAATTCTTGTTCTGGAATGATTGTGTAGAAACAGACGCAATGGCTGTGGATGCTGAGCACTGGGACACCCCCAGCCCAGCGCTCTGACGAGGCCGGGTGCTGCCGGCCTGCCCCCTTCTCCCAGTCCATGGGCAGTGACTGGACAAGCTACCTTCCTTGGTCAGGCTTGCTGTAAAGGAAAGGCATGATTTTTTTGTTTTTTTGTTTTTTGTTTTTCGTTGTTGTTGCTGTGGTTATTTGTCATTTCTTCTTCTTTTTTAAAAAATCAACCAATTAATTAATTTTTAAATTTACATCCAAGTTAGTTAGCATTTAGTGCAACAATAAGGAAAGGCCATATTTATCCTAAAAGCCAGGATCTGCAGATCTTGCTGGAGCACGGACTGACGGAGTGAAGACGAGGGCCTGTGGCTCTCCTCATTAAGCAGGACATCTGGCCATCTCATCCCTGAGTGTGTCCAGGAGGCGATGAGCTTGAAATCAATTTAGCCTGCTGCATATTTGATTTCCTAGGGTCCACTCGCCTTGCAAGGAGACTTCATCAGAACTGCAGCAGGAGATCGCCATGGAGACCAGAGGACTGGCTGAATCCAGGCGAAACTCCTCAACCAGCCAGGGGCCTGCCAGGTAACCCACCAGACTCAGTGCTCACCTTGGGAATGGGGAGACTGAGGCAGGAGGAAGGTAGATGAGTCTCAGGAAGAAACCAGGAGGAGGGGGTGATGGAGAGGTGGAGGTGGTGTTGAAGATGCGGAGAAGAAGGGGGCAGGAGAAAAGCAGTCAGCAATCTATCACTGAGTAATTTCCTCTCAGGTCAAGTGTTCTGAGGCTCAGAAGAATCTAAGAAAAACTGCTGTTATCTGAAATTGCTTTCATATAAAGTGATATTGAGGTACTTGCTCAACTCTGGATGAATTTTTTAAAAATCCAACAAGGCAGGGTTCCAAAAAGAATTGAGAAAAAAGACCAGCCAGCCTTGGGAGACCACTGGTGGACCTCAGTGGCATGCAGGCGGTACTAGTGACACTGTCCAAAATAGCCTTGGCAGGTCCTCACAGGTTCATGTCCAGACTTCATTGCATGCATCTTGCAGAACAATTGGAAAGCTTATCCAGCCTCCGAGCTGACGACATCTGCACTCGGGCTTCAAGAGCCATGCCAGCTTAAAGAAGTCATTTCAGGGCCGTCTGGGTAGCTTAGTCGGTTGAGTGTCTGACTTTCCCTTAGGTCATGATCTCGCGGTTCGTGGGTTCGAGCCCCGCATCGGGCTCTGTGCTGACTGCCAGCTCAGAGCCTGGAGCCTGTTTCAGTCTGTGACTCCCTCTCTCTCTGACCCTCCCCTGCTCACGCTGTCTCTCTCTCTC
>NW_027551558.1:8235349-8283693 GCF_008692635.1 Crocuta crocuta | reverse complement strand
CGGGCTCTGTGCTGACTGCCAGCTCAGAGCCTGGAGCCTGTGTCTCCCTCTCTCTCTGACCCTCCCCTGCTCACGTCTCTCTCTCTCTCTCTCTCTCTCTCTCTCCTAGAAATAAGTAAAAATATTTAAAAAATAAATAAAAAATAAATAATAAAAAAAAAGAAGTCATTTCACCTTTCCAGGTCTCATCTGGAAACGCATCAAACAATCGGAGGGCTGCATCTGAGCCGAGGGCTAAGTCCCAAAGGGGCTCAACAAATGTGGAGCTCATTATTTCCTTCAAGCAAATTTTTTTTTCTACTAAGGCCAGAGTTTTATATAATCACAGGCTCTACAGTTTTTGCTTAAGATTATTGCAAAAGTTAATTTGTCTAGTTATTCTTCATATTTTTCAATGCGGAGTAATGTTTCTTTCACCAGCCTCTTATAGCTGGGCATTTATGATTTCCAGTGTTTTTGTCTTACTGATAAAATGTGGTCTTAAGGCTCATTGATTGCAAGGAAAAGGACACCTTCAAACCAGCTCAAATCGAAAGGCCTTGGGTAGAGCTGAGATAGGAGGCTGATACAAGCTCAGAAAGACCATTCCGTGGAAAGGGAGCCAAATGGGGCTCACGAGAGGGGAGCTGGGGAGGCACCTGCCTCTCCCTTTCATTTTCTCCTGGAGTGGCATGATTGTTGTGATTTTTTTTTTTCTGCGTGTGTTCTCTGTTTCAGGCTTTCTCTGTTCACACATCAGCAGACACAGGCTGCTACACGATCTTGTGTTGAAACACCCAACCCCATCCTGGAGTGCCTTAAATTCAGAGGCTTGAGTGACCCTCTGTGGGTCACTTGTCCATTCCTGCACCTGTTGGCTGGCTGGAGTGGGGAGTATGATCTTGGTTCCAGTCCCTCAGCAAAGGGAGGTTGGGGGGTGGAAGGAGTGTCCAGAGCAGAGAGGCAGGGCTGGGCAGGCACCTCAACATACGTCCACAGCATCTGTAAACATCTCTGAGCATAGAATGTTTCCTTGCTTTACCTTATTCTCTTAGGCAAAGCTCCCAAGTGTGCGATTAGGGTGAAGGCATGTGACAACTCATGACTTGGTTCTAGGTTGCTCAGAACTTACTTTGCTGGGAACAGTAGCATGCTCTGTAGGTGCCAAATCAGCGAAACCAGATGCCAAGAAAGAGGGTTCAGGCTCTCTTCCCATTCCCCTCTGGAGGAGACAGGGGAAGCAGGAGGCAGGGCTGAAGGAAGGCTTCTTGCGGAAAGCTGGAGCTAAGATGGGCTCTGGAGACATGGACTGGCTGGTCTCGGCTGCTTGAGGGCCTGGCAGGGTCTGGCTCCAGGAGGAGGGTGAGGGCAAGCTGCAAAGAAACTTGTGCACAAGCCTGGGGAGGAAACAAGAATCTGTGTAACAAATAATAAGACAAGAGTTAGGGAAAGAAACTAAGTTGTTTCTGGGTGCTTGTTCCCTTAAACCTTGTTCTAAATTTTATCATCATTTGCAAATTGTATTTTTTCTATTCTGGTGCCTACCAGTTATAAAGAGCTCTACAAAAGGACTGTAAGCAGAAAAGCTGCTAATTCCCCATTTGAAGGATCATGCCTTTAGCAGAGTCCGTGTGTTAAAAGGACAAAGCCATAATGAAGACAATACTCCTCATCTAGAAAGCTCTGTCCCAAACTGCGGGTGGTGGAGGAGCAGGAAATAAGGCCCCAGCAGAGCGGAGGTGCACATCTAAGCCTGGAGTCCCAGCAGTCATCTCTGCTTCTGCCCCAGCCCTAGAAAAGAGAGCTTTCCATCTCCTTCCTCCCTGAACTGGCTGCCTGTCTATGTCCTTCTAGGTTGTCTCGTCTGATCATCTCGCTGCGAGGATGGGCCACCAGGCACTTACACCATGAGGACCAGAGGCCTGACTCCTTCCTGGAGCGTTTCCGTGGAGCTGAGCTCAAGGAGGTGTCCAGGCGAGAAAGCAATGCACAGTCTAATGCGGGCAACCAGGAGCCACCAGACAGAGGGAGAAGGTAAGGAACCAAAAGGATGGGCCATCTGTACCAGGTGAAGCATGGCTTTGCTCCTGCAGCTGAGATCTACCGTGGGGGCAGCCTGGAACACCAGCCTCATGACCTGTACCTTGAAGAAGGTGTCTGTCGTGGCGGAATACTGCATGTTCTGACAGTGGCCACCCCGAGTCCAAGAAGGATTGCAGGAGAGGAAATCCTTTAGCCAGAGTCCCCGGCCTCATCTGACCTTGCACAAAGTTCCCACCAGTGCCCCCTGGAATTGATGCTCTCAGAAACACATCTGGGGATGCTGGCCTCACTGATCTCTCTCCATCAAAGGGCCTTCATCCTAGATTGCACTGTGACCAACTTTACTAAAAACCAGGGGCTAAATAATACCATAAGCCTTGAGACTACCTAAATGGTACCCACAGTGTATGCATAGGTTGACATACAGTCTTCTGGGAGGGAGCTCTGAAGGTTGATCAGAATCTTCAAGAAGAACCATCCGTATCCCAGATTGGAATAAGAACCATGGGGTTGAGGAGTGTAGGTGGGATAGGATGGGGGATGGGGAGAATGTTTGCTTGTTTGGTAGGAGAACGGTCTGCGGAACAAAGGCTCTGAGCATCTTCCTGCATGGCCCGCTGCCCACCTGGCGGCTGTGGCTGATGCCGTCTCGTATAGATATAATGAGAGGAATCTGCAGGTCCCAACTCACATCCCCCAGTCCCACACCCCACAGACACAGCTGCTGCCTCCCCTCCGTTCTTGTCCTCGGGAAGTCTCCCCAGCCTGTGATCAGCAGGGAGACCATTGGGCCATTGGGTGCCATTGAGGGCCATTGAATTGAGTGTGGCAGCAGCAGAATGTCTCTTTAGGACCCTCTGGGCTGTTGGAGGGAAGAAGAGGGACATGGAGGGGGAAGCTGATTGCCTCTGAGCCTCTCAAACAGGAAGCCTCTTGCTCAGAATCTGCTTCCTGAAAAGGGGGGCTTAGAAAGATCTTTTGGCTGAATTCTGTAGATAATGCCAAAATTTGTAAGTTGTAAAGGTGAAAACAAGCCTGGTTATTGCAGAACAGACGGTCCCTATGTAATTGGTAGAGAAAGTCCTGTGTGTTTTTGTGTCAAATGAGCAGAAGAAGGGCTCAGGTGTTGAGTCTCTGAAACAGGCATCCAGAGCCCTTGGGGAGTGAAGGTCATGAGGCCTCAGAGGAAACAGGATGGATCTTCCTGGTATTTCCATTTTGCCTCCATATTTGTATGTACGTGTTACAGGTTTATTATAGATTTTGCAGAAAATTGCAAAATGTGCAAACATATCTAAGATAAGATATGACAGTTCAAGGAAATTTCTTGCTAGCAGCCACTCTAGGGAGCCATGTTTAGTTTCCCTGCTGGGAAAGGTGTAACAATTGGCTGGCTGAGATTAAAAGGCCTGGCATTTTAGGGCTCAGGTTTTCACCTGGGCTTAGACCACAAACCCTTGGGCTTTCTGGGCTTGGGGAGGGACCGCCTCGGGCCTGGGTGCTAGTGGGGATGGGCTGTGTGCAGGGTCATCCCAGGCTCCCAGGGCCAGGCATCCTAGACTGAGAGGGATCTCCATGCCTGCAAGGCTGGCGTGCTGTTCGCTGCTGAGCCATAACGAGAGGATGGATGGCAGATAAGGGAGAAGAGAAGATGCAGGAGGAGGAGACGGGGACAGAGATTTGCTATTGAGCCAGCCAGAGTGGTCCAGTTCCTGGTGGCAAGCAAAGACTTCCTTTGTTAACTTGATCAAATTATCCTCTCTACAACCTTAGCCTAATGAAGATGAACATTAGCCTCTTTGTCCATTTCCCAATGTGACCAGATGAGCAAAGACTTGGGCTAGGATTCCATCAGGACCAGGTCCTGACTGGACCACAGATGTCTGGTCACTCGCCCGAGGGTTCAGAGGGGGTAGCCTGGACATGCAATGGTCCAGGCTAGTGGCTGATCAATCAGAGAGGCTTCCTGAGGGAGGTAGACTTTGGATTTTCCAGGCAAACTCATTGGCAAAGCAAAGTATATGCAGAGACAGGCCTTGGTTATCCTATTGGTTTGTCCTTATGAGATCCCAGACACAGAGATGTGGTAAACATGGGCCACTGCATCCCAGGGAGCTACACTCTCTTTCCTAACTTCATAGGAATTAGGAAATTGCTTGGGCAGAGGGGGTGAGGGGTGGGGGGTTCTGGTGATCAAAACCAATCCCAGCCACGTAGTAGATGGTGAGAGGGAGACTTGAGCAGGGGTGAGCAGAAGTACCAGGATGGCATTTGGCTGGATATTAGCATCACAGAAGAGCAGAGGTGCCCTGAGAGTCAGACAGGCGGATCACAGGCCCCTGGCTGCTCTGTGAGGCCATGCTGGCTTCCTTAAACTAGCTGTGTCAAAAATGGCTAAAGGCAATTGAGCACTCTGAGATAATAGCTTTCTCTATAGAACACCACAAAGGACTGTGCGATTCAGCTTTAAATAAACATGTAGTTGGGTGCAAAACCAGCCTCCACTTTCTAGCAGACTCTCACATAGATCTGGGGTGGCAGGCCCTGAAGTTTTAAGATCAATGTGGGGACAAGGGCCCAGGGCAGGATGGATTCAAATCTGGGACAGTTCTGCTCATGGTCTATTTTTTGCCCTGCAAGCCGGGAGTGGCTGCTGTGATTGGGTTTTCAAGGGAGGGTCCCTTTGGAGAGCCCCTGCCTGCGCAGATGAGGGGGCAAGTTGCTGCTGCTGCTGCTGTGACGGACGGTTCTGGTGCCGAAGGTGCTCGACGCACTCCACCTGAGTGTACCCAGCGGGCAGGTACCACGTAGGGTTCACGTCTGCATCCCTTGTAGCTCCTGGCACACTGTTAATCTGAATGAAGTGGGGTGGAACTTGAGGCCAGGATTCTGGCGGGATGCGCATAGTTAACCCTCATTTATTCAGAAGCCTCAGTTGAGTCAAATGTTCATCCTCTCTTCCCCTTAGAGCTAGTCAAAAATTGTTTGTCCTGACAATAACAACACTCCGGGTCCTTCGAGCTGTATGAAAAGGCCCGGGGGACAGGGAGCGGGGGTGCTGACATAACCACCTGGGGCGAATGGTCCCCAGCAGTTGGACCTGAGTTCAGATTCCCGTGCCACGTTCTCTTTACTTTCCTGCAGTGGCTGGCCCCTGGCCAGAAACAACAGCAGCACTTGCAACCACTCAGAGGAGTGAGTACCTCTGCTCCCCGGCAGAGCCCCCTCGCCCTCCCTGGTCCCACAGGCCACCTTCGTCCCCGTAGATGTCCCGGCTTTGCCTCCCTGCTTAAATGCTTCCACTTCTCATGTTTCCAGAACCCGACTAGACCATTCTAGAATCTTGTCCCTTTCTCTGAAATTCCATCTCCATGGACAAATGGGGAAGAGACCTGGTCTGTATGACTTCTTTGAGCAAATCACCTACTTTCTCTCCCTCGTTTTTCTTATCTATAATGCATACATCGTTTAAGGTTTGACATACTCTGTCACTATGTATCTGAGGGTGCAAACTCGGAGTTTCTTTACAGAGCGGTGGGTATTCTCCTTCATCATGAGAATGCATTTTCCACCCTACAACCCCAAGCCCCAGGGTGCCAGCGAAATGCCCTTGTCATAAGGCCAATTTGGGCCAATTTGGAGGGAGTCAGGGCAACGGGAAGAGGAAATTTAAATACTGTATTGCCAGATCATAGCCTCTTGAAATGCTGACCTGCTGTAATTACTTTTTATCACCAGACGCTGAGCTGGCAGATAAGTTTAATGTGTGATTCTGGCAAGTGCCACTCAAGAGCCCAGGGAGGAAGTGTGCGTGCGTGTGTGTGTCTGTCTGTCTGTGTGTGTGTGTACACTGTTCTCCAGTCTTCTTTATGGAATATCACAGGGGCAGCCACTGGAGGGAGTCTCAGTTGGAGCTTAGGGAAAAAAACCATCAATATCAGCAAGAAATCCAAATTTCCAACTGAGGAGAAATGTGCCAAGGCTTTTTCTTATTTCCCTTTCTTCCTTGGATAGAAGATTTTCCCATTTCCCTCCATGAAACTTAGTTGCATTTTGTCTGCAGAAGGGTGGATATCGAATCCAGAGACCCAAATGCCAGCAATCAAGATAAATGAAATTATTTAATCTGCAAAACAGTAACTATTGTGATACGTGCTTGATCTAAAGCCAAACTTGATATTAAATACCCTTGAAACCCCCATGTTGAGTCCCACAGTCAGAGAAAGACTCAGGGCACTGGAAACCGTGGACAGAGGTTCCGTAGGTCTCTAGGCTTCTCTCTTCTGGGGCTGGAATGTGGGCTAGGTTGGGGGTGGATGGTGTTGGCTATATCAGGTTCTTATAAATCTTTTCAGATGGGTTCAAATCATGGATCCACATTGCAGGCCAACGACCGAGGAACAAAATTGTGAACTGTCCCAAAATGTGACCATCTGGGCACAGAGCTACAGAAATAATTCTTATGGACACCCTTTCCCATTCTTCCACCATGTTTCTGGCATTTTAACTTAGTTCCATGGGTCCTGAAAAATTTTTCTGTCTCCCAGAGCAAACTGTTCCCAGCCCAAACCGTCATCGTTTGCAGCTCTGTATAGGTTTTTTGGGGTAGTGCTGGGTGGATTGGGGGATGCAGTTGGATGGCGGTGGGTCTTTCATAGGCCCACAGCAGGTTGGTAACCTCCCCGCCGTTCCACAAATTGTGGTCTGATGTAAACTCCCAGCTGGTCTAAGCATGCCTGATAAGCTTGTGGGCAGCGCCCTCTGCTGGTGCGTTGACATTAGGACTTCAATGGCCGAAAACCCTTCAAGGGACCCTCCCTCACAGATTCAACAGGACAGAGGATGGGTGACTGTCCTTGATTTTCTCATTTAGCAAGTTTAATAATTTTTCATTTTTATTCAGTTTATTCATGTACTCACTGTCAAAAACTTGGAAAATACAGAAAAGCACCCATGAGCATACACCCTCAAAAAATATACTTCATTTTAACAGTGGAATCCCATTATCAGAGATTACATCTCTTAACATGTTGGGAAATACCCCTCCAAGGTTTTCTATATATATTGAATATATAGATAGATATATAGACAGAATACATTACATATGGAAATATAGAATAGATACTGGTATATATTATAATAATTATATATTGTATATAATAATTATTTTATTGTTACAGTTACACATAATTACATATATGATATGTTTATATATTACACATAATTACATGTATATGATATGCTGTTTAAGTGCATTTGTATCCCAATTCAGCCACAAAGAGCTTTGTGACCATGGGCAAGTTACCTGACCTCTCTGTGCAGGAGTTTCCTGACTTATAAAGTAGGGCTTGTATTAATGTTTTACTTACAAGGTTGTATGAAGACTAAATGTGCTAATACATGTACCATGCTTAGAACAGTGCCTGGTTACATAGTAAGTGCTCAATAAATACTGACTAGTGAGGTGAGCAGAGCAATTTCACCACCACCTCCTATAGACAGCTACACCCTAATCATTGGAACCTGTGGAGAGGTTACTTTATATGGTAATGGGAACTTTGCAAATGTGATTAAATTTGAAGACCTTGAGATAAGGAAGTTGTCCTGGATTATCAGGTGGGCCCAATGTAGTCTCAGGCATCCTTAAAAGCAGGAAGTGAGGGTGGGGGGAGAAGAGTGGGTCTGAGAGATAAATCGGAAGGAGAAGGAAGAGGAATTTTTATTGTAAGAAGGACCCCTGAATTGCTGGCTTTTAAGAAGGAGAAAGGGGGACACAAGACAGGGAATTGAGCAGCCTCTCAAAGCTGGGAATAGCCCTCCATTTTCTGCAGCAAGAAAACAGGGACTTAATTCTGCCCATAACCCCACTGAGCAGGAAACAGATTCTCCCCCAGAGTCTCTAGAAAGAAATGCAGCCTGCCACTGACACCTTGATTTTCATCCAGTCAGACTTAGCCCAGACTTCCAGTCTACAGAACTATAAGATGACACATCCAGGTTGTCTTCAGCCACATTTGCTGTAATTTGCCAGGGCACCAATAGAAAACTAATCACACCGCTTTTGATACCAGAGTGGGGGTGCTGCTGTAACAAAGTGGAAGTGGCTTCAGAGTAGACTCTAGAAAAATTCTGAGGAGCATAATTTTAAAAAGAAAAACCTAGATAGCTTTGAACAGGTTGGTAGTAGAAATATGGACATTAAAGACTCTGCTGGTGAGAGCTCAGAAGGAAACGAGGAGCATCACGGAGAAAATCTGTTTTGCTGAAGCACCTTGTGCTTGAATGGTTGTAAACTGACTACCAGTAGAACCCTGGGCTTTCAGGATGCTGCTGGTGAGGACTTGCAAATAAATGAAGAACGGCCATTGGAAGTTGAAGAAAGGGGAACCTTGGTTGGTAGTGGCAGAAAGCTCAGTGCAATTACATCCTGCAGGCAGGTGGAAAGCAGACTGTATAGGCAATGAGCTCGAATATTTAGCTGAGGATATCCAACCAAAGGTGTTGAAGGTGCAGCGTGGTATCTTCTTGCTGCGTATGGTAAAATCCAAGAGGAGAGGGAGAAATTGAGGGAAGAACTTTAAACAAAAAGGAAAGAGGACTTCATGATTTTGGAAATTCCCAGCCTACTCAAATGGAAAAGATACTAAATTTTAAAAACTGTCAGAAAAGCGTGCTTTGAGAAAAGTCAAGGGCATGGCTGAAAACCCTTCCGGTAATACCTCAGAAAGATCAAAAGTTCTGAGTATTCAACAAACAGCTCTCTGAAGCGATGAAGAGTGTGACTCATAGCTCCCCTCAGCCATCCCAGCAGAAGCCAAAAATGTAGAAGGGATTTCACAGATCTGAGGATGAGCCTCTTGTCTAACACAGTGAATCCCTTTGATATACATGACCCACAACATTCTGGAAGATTCTATAGCAGCAGGAACACTGCCGGCTTGGACCGGAAGGGACGGAAACAATATGGACGGGAGGAAGATTATGGGACCCCTAAATTCTAGACGCAGGAAACGTGTTGATTAGAATACTCAGCTGCAAACAGACAGGTGCTGCCTTTAACAAGAGAGAAAAGATGGCTCGGAAGGCAGAGTGCGGAGCTGTGAAAACCAGAGGCTTATTCTCAGGCCTTAAGATGGAATCACTATTGCCCCAGGGTGTTTCAGAATTGCTTGGGACCAGTGACTTTTCTGCCTTTCGCTCTTCTCCCTTTTTGAACTGGAATATCTAGAACTGATATCCTAAATCTGCCCTTCCATTGTATCTTCAGAGCAGGTGCTTTGTTTTAGTCTCACAGGATCACAAATTGAGCAACTCATGCCCTAGGATGATTCACACCTAGAGTCTCCCCTAGACCTGATTTAAATGATAGAATTTGGGACTTTTGAGCTGATTAGAATCTGATGATACTTTCGGACTCTGAGTCAATTCATTAATGGGATGAAACTTTCAGGGGTCTTGGAATGAGGGTGAACACATTTAGCCCATGGGATGGATGTAAGTCTTTGAGGGCCAATGGACAGACTGTGGTAGGTGGCATAGTGGCTCCCCCAAATGTCCATGCCTTAATCCCCACCACCTGTGACTACCTTACCTCACACTGCAGAAGGGACTTCACAGATGTGATTAAATTTCAAGACCTTGAGATGGGGAAATTATCCTGGATTATCAAGGTGAGTCCCATCTAATTACATGCTTTATTAAAAGTGGAGAACCTCTCCAGCTGCAGAGAACCAGAGGGACGGCATCTCGAGAAGGACTCTACCTCTTGCTCCTGACTTTGAACACAGAAGAAAGATGCCAGAAACCAAGCATGCAGTGCCCTCTGAAAGCCGGGAATGCCCTCAGCTTCCAGCCAGCAAGAAAATGAGCTTCTCAGTCCTCTTCTTGCAAGCAATTAAATTCCACCAACAATCCAAGTGAGCAGGAAACAGATTCTCTCCTGGAGTCTTCAGAAAGGATCATGGCCCTGCCGACACCTCAATTTCAGTTTTGGGGGGACCCATAACAGACTTCTGACCTACATATCTGCAGCTTGAGTTGTTTTGGTTTATTTTTTTTTTAATTTTATTTGTTTTTGAGAGAGAGATAGGGACAGCATGAGCAGGGGAGGGTCAGAGAGAGAGGGAGACACAGAATCCAAAACAGGCTCCAGGCTCTGAGCTAGCTGGCAGGACAGAGCCCAATGCAGGGCTCGAACCCACGAACCATGAGCTCATGACCTGAGCTGAAGTCTGAGGCTTAACCGACTGAGCCACCCAGGCACCCCCCGCTTGAGTTGTTTTAAGCCATTAAATTTCTGGCAGTCTATCTGGCAGCAATAGGAAGCTCATAAAACTATTATTCTAAGCTCTTTTGCAGTCTGCTTTTAACTTGTCAAAATACTAAAAATGTTTTCCTGTGTCACCGGATATTCTTCCACAACATCATTTTAAGCGACCTCCTAGAATTCTGGGGTTGATGGATCTCCTCCTGTTGTAGGATGAGATTGCTTATGCTTTTGACTGGTAGAAATAATGGTAGTGGTTATTTTTCTGCACGCATGTTTGCACACATCTTTGATTATTTCCTTAGGAAATGCTGTGTGAAGTATATTGGTCTTTTTCAATGAGTGTTTAATTAGCCGACACTTATTTTTTCAACCTGTGACTTGCTTCAGGATGTGGAGTAGGGGAATCAGAGGGGTCTGTGGATGAGTCTAGTGGGTTCTCCTGAGGCAGGCAGGGTCTCTTACCTTTTCCCTTGGTTTTCTCAATTGTCTGATGGGCAATAACACTTGCCTTGCAGACCTAATATAACTATTAATGCATACCTTTATAAGAGCGCTAACCCATAAAGATGTACAATAAAGAAGAGGAAGCTGAGTAAAGCCATGTGTTGAGGAGACACTCGCAATCAAGAACCATCCTGCAGATGTGGACAGAAGGGGGCTATCCAGCCCCCAGCCTCACAGTCCAGCCAAGTCTTGATAAATGTCTGAACATGGTTGCATCCACCTCAGACGACGCCGAGATTTGCCTATTCCCGCCTGTGCAGATATTGCTTCCCTTCTCCTTGCTGGCTTTCTTGTCAAGGACCAGCCTTTCATTTGATACAGACGGGTTTTAAGAACAGCCAACAAGCCATATCCTTCCGTTCAGAACGAAAAAACGTTACATGTGACTTCCAAAAGTCCAAGTGACTCTTCCACTCTAAATGTGTGGATCTGGGTTCATTTGCCATTACCTCAAAATGGTCTCAAGCTCTTTGTGACTTCCTAGGAGCTCATGAAAATGGGTCAGAAATTGCAGAACATTAGACCACTATGGATACTTTGCTGTATACAATGTATGCTTTAATGGGGCGGTTCACCTGTGGTGGGGGGAGGTTCACCTCACTCCTCAGGAATAATAGTAATAGTAACAAAATCAGTAACCTCCTGTCATCCCAGTGTGCTAGAAGTATCCATTTCCTACACCTCACCCTCTCCTCCATGTCACTGTCGCCTACCCTCTCCATTGTGGTAGCATCCTTGGCCTAGGAAAATTGCTAAATGTCACCCTGTATCATCCAGTGACAAGGCGAAAAAGGAGGAGAAAGAGAAAATGGAAGAAGAGAAAAAGAAAAACTGCACAAAACAAGAGGAGTAAGTACTGAGAAGAGAGGGTGTGTGGTTGCAGCAGGCTTGATCCCTGTCCAGGTCCTGTGAGTCTGAGAGCCTCGTTGTCAGACCTTATTATCGGCCCTGGAAAGGGGCTGCCTAGGGCTGCTGGAGCCGAGTTGGGCCCAGGTGGGGATCAGGCTTCCTGAGATGGTGTTAAGGGCTCACTCGCTCTATAGGAAGAGTCCTGTCCCAGCTCTGAGCACCAGAAGAGGGATAATAGGTAAAGATGGCTGTCTGCAGCCTTGGTGAGCAATCAGGGACTGTCCCTGGGAGTCTGCTCCTGTGCCCACCCCATCCCCGCCCCCCCCCAGCATGCTGTTTGCCTGTCTGCACAGTCGTGGTAAACTGAGGCTTAATCCTGGGCATTAGAATATTCTATATTCATAAACTTTGCTCCACACGCAAGGGTGGTGTGCACTGGGAACATTCCAAAGCCCTGTCAGTGAGCTGTGGATCTTGCACCTGCTGAGTCAAGGCAAAGATGGAAGGCATTCCGGCGTCTCCTTGGGGGCATGAGAGCAGCTTGGCAGACGTGGGCCGGCACGTGGGACATACAGGGTGGGGGAGAACACACATAGGGCCAAAAAAAAAAGAAGAATCTCCAGTACCATCTAGAAACTCTAATCCTCAGAAAATCCTGACAATAAAAACAGAAAGCACCCTAAGCTACTGCTTCCTTTGGTGTTGGCCCGCATACCCTAGAAGATTCCCAGGCTAGTTGTTTTTGGTAGAGAGGATGGCTCCAAGTGCTTGGAAGTGTCTTCAGATCACCTGCTCAAATGCAGTGAGTCAGTGACTCCCTCGGGAATGCCACGGGGCTCCCAAATGCAGTCCAGAGAGGAGCCGCCTCAGAATCACCGGGCAGTGTTTAAATGCACAGTTTCAGGCCTGAGTCCCTGAGGGGGTGGGCCCTGGGAATCAGCCGTTTCACAGAGCTCCCCTAGATGGTTCCAACGTTACCATGCAGCATTTTATTCCCAGCACACTGAAGGGTGCGGGTGATACCACAGGCACATGGGAAATCGTCACCATTATTTTATTGTCAACTGTGGCTTCCTAGGGAGCTGAGCTTGGAGGGAAAGACCTCCAGAGTCTGCCTTCTCCCAGCCTGTCCTCCTGTGAGGGGACACCTCATGTGACCCCCTGAGACTAATAGGACCTGTCTCTCAAGTTTAGCCTGCAGTCGCCCCAGGGTCTCTAAGCTAATCCAGGTCTCTAAGACCCTCCAGCACGGCGATTTTCAACACACTGCACTGTTTGTGTGTCGGTGTTAGCAGAAACAAGGACACCATGGTGGTGGACCCCTCCAGCAATGCGTACTACCGCTGGCTGACTGTCATCGCCCTGCCTATCTTCTATAATTGGTGTCTGCTGGTGTGCAGGTAGGGATATGGGGCAGCATCTCCTCGTGGGCAGGGGGAGGGGTAGAGGGCAGGGAGGGGTGAGGGCAAGCCTCAAGACAGAGCTCTGAGTCCCACTGAGGGGGCTGGATTTCTGGTCCCCACATGGCCACCATCCAACTGAGTGTCCCTGTTTCTCCATCTGTAAGGAGGCTCTAAAAGACCACCAGTGTTCTCTGAAGCCCTGGTGGGGCCTCTGCTTGCTAGGGACAGCAAGGGTCAGGTCACCTTAGTTGGGGCCTTCTTAGTTTGGCTATAGGAGGAAGATGCAGGGCCAAGTAGCTACCCTTCTGAGGAGAAGTGGGGGTGGGGGAGAGGCTGGGCATTCCTGAGCAGCCTGCAAGACAAGGATGCAGTCTCTGCCCGGAAGCTATGGGCTGTGGGCCTCCCCAGGCAAGTTGCTGTGCCGGGATGCAAGCTGCTGCTCTTGTCAGGGCAGCCAGGGCCTTTGGGGTGCTCCTGGGAAGGTCTGCAGGACAGAGATGCAGGGTGAGGGTGTACAGGGCCTTCAGGAAATCCCTTGCAAATGTGCTTCTGGGATGCAAGGGTGAGCTATTGTTCTTCTGGGGAGAAGTGGAGGCTCTGGAACTTTTCTAAACAAACTGTAGGAGGCAGGTGCAGGGTAAGCTGCTAACTCCTCTAATACGGGGTCAGGGAAGCAAGGGTTTAGGGTCTCCTGTGAAATCTGAGTTTTGGGAATACAGGGGCAAGATGCTGCTTCTCTGAGGGGAAGCTGGGGGCCTGGGCTTTCCTGAGCAAATCTATAGAATGGGGGTGCCAAGGGGCTATGTTCTTCTGAGGGCAAACAGGACCTTTGAGGTCCCTGAGCAAGCTGCAGGACAGAGATGCAGCTCCCTGTGGGCAAGGGGCTTTGGGGCCTTTCTGAGAAAGTCTGTAGGAGAGAGATGTAGGGATACCTTGTTTCTCCTCTGATGGGGTTGGTGGGAGTCTGTGTGGCGTTTCTGGGTAAGGTACAGAGCCCTCGTTTCCTAAGTGGTGGGCTTTGCAGCCTTCCTGTGCAAGCCTGGGAGACAGGTATGCAGGGGGCAAGCAGCTGCTCTTCCCATGGTGGGCGGGGCTTGGGCACTTTGCAGGGTGAGGGTGAGGCTATGCTTCTGAGGGGTTCGGGGCTTTGGGAAGTTTCTGAGCAAGCAGTTCGGGGACAGAGAGGCAAGCTGCTGCTCTTCTGGAAGTACGTGAGAGGCTTTGGGGCTTTTCTAAGCAAGCTTCTGGGCAGGATAAGGGGAAGCTGCTACTCTCTGAGAGTAAGTGAGGGAGTTGGGAGCCCTTTCAGGCAGGCCTTTAGGACAAGGGTGCAGGCTGACCTGCAGGGAAGGTATGGGGGCTTTGGGACAATCCTGAGCAAGCCTGCAAGACAGAGAGCCGCTGCTTCTGTGGGGAAGGGGAGGAGACCCACTGCTGTCTGGGCATAAGAGGGGGCTTTGGGGATTATCTGAGTAAGGGGGGCATTTCCTGCTGTTCTGAGGGTAAGTGTGGGAGTGAGAAGGGGGAGAACCTGGGGCTGTCTGAGCCCGCCTGCAGGATGGGGACATGTGGGCAAGCTGCTCCATGCGAGCGTGGGGCTCAGGGGCTGTAGGGATGCCGCTATTCTGAGGAGGCAGCAGGGGGCTCCAGTTGCTGAGCCAGCTGCAGGGTGGGGACACCGGAGCTGGCTGCTGCTCTTTTGAGGTGAAGAGGTGGTTTTGGGGGTGTGATCTGTATGAGACATAGTGAGCATAAAGATCTAGAAAGTAGAAAATACTTACTGGCTGGTTCAGATGCTCATGTCTGAGCAATTCTTGATTTTGTTGGCATTTGACCCCAGAAAGGGCAAGTGCTCAGTCTCTTCCCGTGACTCCACTGGTGAGGCCTAGAAAAACTGCCCTTCCTGGGATCTCAGAGCTTATTGTCGAGAGGCAACAAGGGCCCACTCTGTGGGGTCCATCCCAGCTCTTCGCAGGACCTCTGTGACCTTGGGACAGAAAAGCTTCTCAGAGCTGGGTCTCCTCATCAGAGTCTGGGGTGATGACACTGGGGCACGAACCCTGCAGGCAGGGCTGATACTGAGATGAAGGCACAGAGCTGGTGCCTGCATTGGACCCAGCCCCCGATGCACCCACTCCTTCCCTCTTATGTTTAGGGCCTGTTTCGATGAGCTGCAGTCCGACCACGTGATGCTGTGGCTGGTCCTGGACTACTCAGCAGATGTCCTCTATGGCTTGGATCTGCTGGTGCGAGCTCGGACAGGTGAGTGGGCCCAGGCCCAGGGACTTCTCAGGGCCAGGCCACAGACTGACTTTATGCATCAGGACGGGGACCACGGGGACCACAGGGCAGGTTCAGGAGATCCAGAGTGGTGAACATTACCTACCTCTGACCACAAGAGCCCAGGCAGGTCTGAGGGTGTTCCAGTGGCAAGGGCATGTACCTCCTCAAGCTCTCTCTACCACGACCCTTTAGCAGAGGTCAAGATGCCTGGGTTTTGGTCTTTCCTGTGCCAACAAACTCTGTGACCTTGAGCAAATCAAGCTATCTCTCTGGGCCTCATTTGTATCAGCTGTGAAATGAGACCAAACCATCATCTCTCAAAGGACCCTTCCAGCAGTGACCATTCAATGTCGCGGGAAACAGGAGGGAGATCTCTGTCAATCTTGGAGTCCCTTTTCCTGGACAGTCAGAGGATCCAGGACATGTTACTCTGTGGCTTTTAGATATACAGAGGAATAAAATTGGAAACAGGGCCCAGGTGAATGATGACCTCCCTCAGATCACCTCTGGTTGTGAGTGGAGGCTAAAACCCCTTAAGCTCCAAGCTGTGCATCCTTGGGGCACCTTTTTCTGATCTGCACAAAGACATTATATCAGCTGGCAGAGGCCCAGCTTGCCACTTCCAAGATTTTTGAGCTAGAAGCCATGCCATAGTTGTCAATATAAACACCAACAGATCCCAGCAGCAAGCCTCTGTGTGGCTTCACAGTGTACAAAACATTTCAAGTACATCTTGTTTTCTCATTAGAACTGCTGCACAAGAAGAGGCACAAGCACGATTATCTCCGTGTTGCCGATTGAGAAACCGAAGCCCACCAGCCCCTGGGTGGCTTACTCAGTTGAGTGTCCAACTCTTGATTTCAGCTCAGGTCGTGTTCCCAGGGTCAGAGAATTGAGCCCTACAGTGGGCTCCACACCAAGCGTGGAGCCTGCTTGGGATTCTCTCTTCCCTATCCTCTGCCTTTCTCCCCAACTCATCCTCTCTCTTTAAACTTAAAATCGAATCGAATCGAACCGAATCGAACCGAATCGAAACCTAGACCCAGAGAGTGACTGGCCTAAAGTCCACAGTCACTACTGCACAGGGCCAGACTGGCACCCCTGCTTCCACATGGTGCCCAACACCATAACTGAGAAGACCTCTAGTATGCAGCTTGAGGCTTGCGTGGGTAACTTAGCCAGTCCTGGTAGCCTGCCACTTTGTGATCACATAAGCCTACCAAGACACAGGAACTCTGTGGGGCGGCCGACTCACTGAGCCAACTATCCCTATTTCACCCAAGCTTCAGTGGGACAAGTTACCTGCACTCAGACAGTGATCCCACCCCTTTCTGTGCTTGGGTACTGTCCCTGGCAATCTGAGATTCAGCAGAAGGCCTCATGGGGACGGCAGGTAGGCACAGAAACCAAGTGGCCATGGATTATATTCCAAGGGGAAAAATCTTTAGAATCGAGAAAAGATATTATTAAGAAAGTAGTGAGGAGCCCCAAGGCACTAGGAGTGCCACATAGCAATGTAAGTACTCAATAAACAAAAGGGTAACCAAAGAATGAAAGGGGGCATGGGGGACTGGAAGCAGGGTGGCCCTACCATGTGACAACAGACTTGAGGTTTGCTTTTCACAGGGGGCAGCCCTGCCTCCATTTAGCCCTCAAGTGTGGCCCTGGTTCAGCAGCAGCATCACCCAGACCTTGTTAGAGGTAGACACTGGACCTATGGAACCAACTTTGGGAATAGCCCAGCACTCTGGGTTTTACAGAGTCTTCCGTATGATTCTGATGCTTACAAAATCTAAAAAACATACATTATATTATTCTCTCTACTTTTGTTCATGTTTGAAAGTGTTTTTTTAAAAAAAGATGAAAGAATGCAAATCTCTGCCTATTTGATTGATTTCACCAGTAATAACGCCTAGTGACCGCCCCCCCCATGTCCAGCTCAGCTCCAATCTGATTCTTTGGGGGTGGATCTCAGCTTCATATGTTTTTAGAGCCCCTGGCATGACAGTAGTGTGCAGGCAGAGAGAACTACTGCTTCCCTATGCAATGTTTTTAAAAGGCAGGCCCTGCCCCATTAGGACTGGTGAAATCAGTTTTGTAGGCCATGACCTGTGCTCTTAAAATTTCTATCATTAATATTTTCCAAACATAGACAAAATCAGAGACAGTAGTATCATGAATCCCCATGTACATGTCACCCAGCTTCAACAGTTATCAATATTTGCTAATGTTTCATCTATCTCCCTTTTCTTGGCTGAAATATTTTAAAGCCAATCTCAGACCACTTTAACATGTATCTCTAACTTTAAAAGATGCATTTTTAGAATATACATCCAGGGGCACCTGACTGGCTCAGTCAAAAGAGCACGTGACTCTTGATCTTGGGGTCATGAGTTCAAACCCCACATTAAGTGTAGAGATTACTTAAATAAATAAACCATATGTATATGTGTATATATACATATACATATATGCACACATACATACATATATGTGTATATATATGTATATATGCATAACACCAGTCCACATTCAAATTTATCCAATTAATCTACATTTTTAACTGAATAAAATAGGCTAGAGAATATCAGAGTGTATTTTCATAGTAATGGTAAATGTGGCTTTGGATATTTTTTCTGTTATGTATGTATAATTATGTCTTCTTTAGTTAAGGTGTATAATATCTTTCTGTGGGCCATGGTTAAAGAAAAAAAGCAGCTTCCTTCCATGCCCAAGTGACTTCCATCGTTTTCTTTAGGCTTCCTTGAGCAAGGCTTGATGGTCAAGGATGCACAAAGGCTGTGGAAGCATTACACAAAGACCGTGCACTTCAAGCTGGACATATTGTCCCTGGTCCCCACAGACCTGGCTTATTTTAAGTTGGGTGTAAATTACCCAGAACTGAGGTTCAACCGCTTACTGAAGTTTACCCGGCTCTTTGAGTTCTTTGACCGCACAGAGACAAGGACCAACTACCCCAATCTGTTCAGGATTGGGAACTTGGTATTATATATCCTCATCATTATCCACTGGAATGCCTGCATCTACTTTGCCATTTCCAAGTTCATTGGTTTCGGGACAGATTCCTGGGTCTATCCAAACATCTCAAACCCAGAGTACGGGCGCCTCTCCAGGAAGTACATTTACAGTCTCTATTGGTCCACCTTGACCCTGACCACCATCGGGGAGACCCCACCCCCTGTGAAGGATGAGGAGTATCTGTTTGTGGTCATAGACTTCCTAGTGGGAGTCTTGATTTTTGCCACCATTGTCGGCAACGTGGGATCCATGATCTCAAACATGAATGCTTCACGGGCCGAGTTCCAGTCCAAGATTGACTCCATCAAGCAGTATATGCAATTCCGCAGGGTGACCAAGGACTTGGAGACACGGGTGATCCGGTGGTTTGACTACTTGTGGGTAAACAAGAAGACAGTGGATGAGAAGGAGGTGCTCAAGAGTCTCCCAGACAAGCTAAAGGCCGAGATCGCCATCAACGTGCACCTGGACACTCTGAGGAAGGTCCGCATCTTCCAAGACTGCGAGGCAGGGCTGTTGGTGGAGCTTGTGCTCAAGCTGCGGCCTGCAGTGTTTAGCCCAGGAGATTACATCTGCAAGAAGGGGGACATCGGGCGGGAGATGTACATCATCAAGGAGGGCAAGCTGGCTGTCGTGGCCGACGATGGGATCACCCAGTTTGTGGTCCTCAGTGACGGGAGTTACTTTGGGGAAATCAGCATCTTAAACATCAAGGGGAGCAAGGCGGGGAACCGCAGGACAGCCAACATCAGGAGCATCGGCTACTCAGACCTGTTCTGCCTTTCCAAGGACGATCTGATGGAGGCTCTCACTGAATACCCAGAAGCCAAGAAGGCCCTGGAGGAGAAGGGACGGCAGATCCTGATGAAGGACAACCTGATTGACGAGGACCTGGCTAAGGCTGGGGCAGACCCCAAGGATATTGAGGAGAAGGTAGAGCACCTGGAGTCTTCCTTGGACACCTTGCAGACCAGGTTTGCCAGGCTCTTGGCTGAGTACAATGCCACCCAGATGAAAGTGAAGCAGCGTCTCAGTCACCTGGAAAGCCAGGTGAAGATGTGTGGGAGCAACCTTCTGTCTGATGAGGGTGCTCCTGGGAATGCTGCAAAAGCAGAGACCAAACAAGAGTGAAATGCAGATGTCCATCTCCTGCTTCCCAGAGTCAGCCATTGGTGTGATGCATTGTAACTGCAGCTGCACAGCCCAGGACTCAGCGGGGTTGCATTCCAGTTCTCCTTACCCTTTACAACCGTGTGGCCCTAGGAGAGAGCCTCGGTTTCCTCATCTAGAAAGGGGGACTCATGTCAGCCCCACTGAAGTGGCAGATTCCTGTGATGTCCACATGGAACACTACTTGAGGCAGGGCTTTGTATGTGAGGTGTCCCCAATCCACGCATACGGAAGTGTGGGCATAGAACTCTTATTTTTTTATCCATAAGGAATTTTTAGACTTTTGAACTTTATTTTCTTGTAAATGGAAGATTATTTAGTCATCCACCCCCTCCTGTACCCCACGCCACCACCTTCTGATAAGGGAGACATAACAGAAGCTAGAAGTGCAATGTGGGATCTCAAATGTATCCTTGCATGAGACAGATTGGGGCACATCTCTAAATCTGGTTTCTCCTCACGTACACTTTGGGACCCTCAAAATCCTGGCCCTTGATCATGCACAAGGGAAGAAGCTGGGTCACCCCATTTGAGGTCACTTTGAGCCTGTGAAGCAAATCCAGACTCCCCACCATCCAGCCTCTGTGAACCCAGAATCCGTTTAGAAAAGGACATCTTGATGAGGGAAAGAGACATCTCCTAACTCACCAAGGGACTTAAAGACAGCCTCTCCCCCTCCTTCCTCAGTCAGGAACAGGGACAGCCTGTTCTGACTTGAAGAGGAGAATTATGTTCAGGAAGAGCCTTTCAGGTTGGAGGTTGGAATGAGGTCCTGCGTCAAGCAAAGCTGACAACTAGAATGTTTAGATCAGACCCTGAGGCCCTATCTTTGCAAACAGCCCCTCCTCTCAAAGAAGCAGCCTCACTCTCCGTTGGAATTCTACCCTGAGGCAAAGCTCTCAGCTAGCAGGAAGTGTGGACAGTGCAGGACCTAGCTTTTTTCCTTTTTTAATCTAGTAAATAGAATCCCATTACTATTTCTATATTTGGGTTCTATGATTGCGAATTATAACCTTAATGGTCCATGTAAATACACATTGTAAATTACCCAAAGATGAGTAATTTTTCTGTTGCAGAGAAGCCATATGTACAGGTTTCCTTCTCTGTCTCCTCCTTCCCCCCTCCCCCCTTCTTTCTTTCCTTCCTTCCTACCCTCCCTCTTCTCCCTCCCTCCCTCCCTTCCCTCTTTCTCTTCTCTTCCAACATCTCTTCTCAGAACACAATGCCCCACTTTGCTTTGGGAACTTTGAAACCTCTGTGGTCTGATGTTATAATCCGTACACTATATAACTGGGCCCTAATGTAGTTCATACAAAAGGTGCTGCTTTTTCAAGTATGTATTTTGGTTTTATATGAGCCTCTTCTGGTTTTTATTATGGATAATTCGACCATTTTTTAAGTTTCTAAAATGAATTTAAAAGGACTATTAAAGGAAGATGTGATCCAAGCCCATATCATCAGCACTCTGTAACTAGCAATGTATTCTCCAAATGCATATATTTTAAAAAGCCTTAACTATTAACTATGCCTATGTTTATATTTGCACAAGAAAAATAGAGACTCGGATTTAAAAAACATTGAACGACTCCTGCTTCATATTTTGTTATAAGGGAAGATTCCGTTCTGGGATATGTGTAGGGCAGTGAGCCTACCTTCCCCTATAAAACAGACACCCGTGAATAGGGGACAATGCGCACTCCATGTGAGGGGAGCCAGAAGCAGCCAGAAGCATTGAGAAAATGCAACCAAAGCTGCAACATTTGTCAGAGGAAATAAGTTAAGCCATTCAAATATATAAGAAGTGGATCTCAGGCAGGATGCTAAATTTCTTGGTATCATTTGTCCAGGATGGCCATCGGGGATGTTCAGGCAGTTTGGAAAGTCATGAGTGGGCAGGAAGTGCAGGTATGTCCCTGGTAAGCATGTCCCCAGATTCCTCCCACTGCTTATGCCCAAGGAGTTTAGGTGGTAAATTGGAATGTGGGCACTGGGGAGTCAGACCTAAGCTTGTTCAAGTCACAGCACCGCCACTCAGACAAGTTACTTTACTTTTCCGGGCCTTACTTTCCTCACCTAGAAGTGGGAACGATCCTGCCCACCTCACCTCACAAGGAATGATCCTGTGAATAAACTTCAAAATAACATAACATAATAAGCATAGACTTGTGAAACTCTTTGGGTGCAGAAAACATCAACTTGTTTTCCTTGAGAAATAAATGAATATGGTTTCATCTAGTTAATCTCCAGCTGCCCAGATTGTTGGGAGGTGGAGTCTTGGGCTGTTTTCAGGGCTCCTATTCACTGTCTTGGCACCTGAGACAGCCACTTGTGTTCTCAAAGTCACTGGAGGCCATCCCTCTTGCTGCACTGGGTTCAGCCACAGGCAGCTATGCTGGGAGACAGCTTTGTGCCTTTTGTGGGAGTCTAAGCTCATGGAAGTGTGTGTGTGTGTGTGTGTGTGTGTGTGTGTGTGTGTAGAGTGTCCCTGAGACAGGAAAAGAAGAAAATATTGGTGAGCACTTCTCCAGGTATGTAGGGATGCAGACTCCCTCTCAGAATCCTAGGGACGTGGGAAACAGAGGATCTCAGTTGAGAAGAATGGACTTTGGCTTTGGGGAACCCAACCTGGCCAAGATCCCAGTGCTTCAAGCTTGGAAAGTCCCAAAGCTACCATACAGCAAGGCACCACACAGAGTTAGACAAAGGGTATCTTGTCAGTAACCAAGATAAAAAATGTCTGAAGATATTTGTAGCCCAATTGATTCATCAAGACAGATGCCTGCTCCATCNTTTGCTTTGGGAACTTTGAAACCTCTGTGGTCTGATGTTATAATCCGTACACTATATAACTGGGCCCTAATGTAGTTCATACAAAAGGTGCTGCTTTTTCAAGTATGTATTTTGGTTTTATATGAGCCTCTTCTGGTTTTTATTATGGATAATTCGACCATTTTTTAAGTTTCTAAAATGAATTTAAAAGGACTATTAAAGGAAGATGTGATCCAAGCCCATATCATCAGCACTCTGTAACTAGCAATGTATTCTCCAAATGCATATATTTTAAAAAGCCTTAACTATTAACTATGCCTATGTTTATATTTGCACAAGAAAAATAGAGACTCGGATTTAAAAAACATTGAACGACTCCTGCTTCATATTTTGTTATAAGGGAAGATTCCGTTCTGGGATATGTGTAGGGCAGTGAGCCTACCTTCCCCTATAAAACAGACACCCGTGAATAGGGGACAATGCGCACTCCATGTGAGGGGAGCCAGAAGCAGCCAGAAGCATTGAGAAAATGCAACCAAAGCTGCAACATTTGTCAGAGGAAATAAGTTAAGCCATTCAAATATATAAGAAGTGGATCTCAGGCAGGATGCTAAATTTCTTGGTATCATTTGTCCAGGATGGCCATCGGGGATGTTCAGGCAGTTTGGAAAGTCATGAGTGGGCAGGAAGTGCAGGTATGTCCCTGGTAAGCATGTCCCCAGATTCCTCCCACTGCTTATGCCCAAGGAGTTTAGGTGGTAAATTGGAATGTGGGCACTGGGGAGTCAGACCTAAGCTTGTTCAAGTCACAGCACCGCCACTCAGACAAGTTACTTTACTTTTCCGGGCCTTACTTTCCTCACCTAGAAGTGGGAACGATCCTGCCCACCTCACCTCACAAGGAATGATCCTGTGAATAAACTTCAAAATAACATAACATAATAAGCATAGACTTGTGAAACTCTTTGGGTGCAGAAAACATCAACTTGTTTTCCTTGAGAAATAAATGAATATGGTTTCATATAGTTAATCTCCAGCTGCCCAGATTGTTGGGAGGTGGAGTCTTGGGCTGTTTTCAGGGCTCCTATTCACTGTCTTGGCACCTGAGACAGCCACTTGTGTTCTCAAAGTCACTGGAGGCCATCCCTCTTGCTGCACTGGGTTCAGCCACAGGCAGCTATGCTGGGAGACAGCTTTGTGCCTTTTGTGGGAGTCTAAGCTCATGGAAGTGTGTGTGTGTGTGTGTGTGTGTGTGTGTGTGTGTGTAGAGTGTCCCTGAGACAGGAAAAGAAGAAAATATTGGTGAGCACTTCTCCAGGTATGTAGGGATGCAGACTCCCTCTCAGAATCCTAGGGACGTGGGAAACAGAGGATCTCAGTTGAGAAGAATGGACTTTGGCTTTGGGGAACCCAACCTGGCCAAGATCCCAGTGCTTCAAGCTTGGAAAGTCCCAAAGCTACCATACAGCAAGGCACCACACAGAGTTAGACAAAGGGTATCTTGTCAGTAACCAAGATAAAAAATGTCTGAAGATATTTGTAGCCCAATTGATTCATCAAGACAGATGCCTGCTCCATCACCCTGAAGCATTGGCCCTCAGAGATTTGATGTACCAGCTATCAAAATTCAGCAAGGCCCAGGATCTGTCATAGCTTTTTCAGGCAAACTCTGGTCCATCTCAGACCCTTCCTCCAGGATTTTATCAAATAGAAGCCAAGGCAACTTCCTTCTCTGGGCCTCAGGGCCATTAGAAGTACCCCGAGGAAAGAAAGGTGAAATGCAAACAAATGAACAAAATGGAAAATGAAAATGCTCCTTTGAAACACAGGGGGTGACTTTTGTCCAGTAAGTTGAAGACGCTCATACCTGTTACCTAGAAACCCTACTTCTGGCTCCATATAACAGGAAAAATTTCACATGTATGTACCCAGAGACATGTACAAATGCTTTACTCCAGCAGTTTTTATTTTTTTTAAATATTTTTTTATTTATTTCTAGGAGAGAGAGAGAGAGAGAGAGAGAGAGAGAGAGAGACAGCGTGAGCAGGGGAAGGTCAGAGAGAGGGAGATACAGACTCTGAAATAGGCTCCAGGCTCTGAGCNGAGATCATGACCTAAGCGAAAGTCGGACGCTTAAGCGACTAAGCCACCCAGGCGCCCCACTCCAGCAGTTTTTAACAGAAAAAAGGAAATACTGTAAATATCAGAATCTAAGAACACATTAGGAAAAATATGTTAGGTATTTCACCAAAGAGAATTTAATAAAGGGAATTAATCGAATGGGCATCAGAGGGCTGAGAAAGCAGAAAAGGAGCACTGAGTTTATCTGGAGAGAGCACTGCAGAAAGTAGCCATTACCCTTAGGGCTAGGGGAACAAAGGAGAAGGGGTGCTCAGAGGAGAGCCCCTCAGAGCTGCAACTCAGATCCATGAAGAGGGGCTGCTGCTGGATATTACTGGTAATTTAGGAACTCAGAGGAGCTTGGCAAACATAGGACTTCGGACATTTTCTGAAAGGGGGTATTGAATGGTGAGACTGGTTCTGGGGAGTCCCAAAAGAAGTTCCCAAAGGAGGCTGGACCCAAATGTCACTGTCAGGATAATCTGCCACAACTATGGCTACCTAAGCAGGACAGGAGGCAAACAGGAAGAAGAAAGTCCCTTCTCCCCTCCGCCTTCTTTCCAATCCTACTCAGTTGTTGCCTAGTGAATGTGAAGACAGAAAGGAAGGAGGTCTTGGACTTCACGGACAAAATGTCATCCACAGACTGGAGGCCCTACCTCAGATGTACTTAGACTAGATGGTAAAGACCCTCTCTCCACTGACCGTTGTCTGAAAGCCTTCTGTCAAAGATTCTTTCCTTTGTCCTGAAGCTTTTTCCTTTTGAGAATGCAGAAATCCCTGAGAAAAGACAGGATGGGCACAAGGGAAAGTAACATTTCTCAAGCATCTGTGCGAAGGCATTGCTCTTTGTGCTAAAGTATAAATTTTGTTAGCTAATGATTGCTTCCTGTTAGGGGAAACTTTTCACTTTCTTTTTCTCTAGGCATTCATTCTTTTAATATAATCAACATCATTCATCAATTGATATTTTAAAAATGTACACCCACTCTGCAAGGCAAACAGTTAAAAAATTGTTTTCGTAAAACTCATTTATTAGAATGGCTAAATCCAAGAAACTAGCAATTCCAAATGTTGTCAAGGATGTGAAGCACCAAGAATTCTCATTCGTTGTCTGGTAGGCATGCAAAATCACACAGCTACTTTGGAAAACAACTTGGTATGTTTTATAAAGTTAAAAATACACTTAACATATGATTACAAAGGGGACACATAAGGGAAAATATAGGGTGCTGTGTGGTACTAAGGTGGTGGGTATAAGACTCTATGGATCTGTCCAAACCCATAGAACTGAACGTCACAAAGAGTGAACTTTATGCAAATTTTAAAATATCAACCAGGATACAATCCCAGGAGATGGAAAGAAGATTGTGACAAATTAATTTAACTGCATTAAAAAACACGATGTGACCTCACTAAAGGACTTAGGGTAAAATGATGATGTAAGTAATTTTTGGTCAGAATAAGTCCTCCAACTTTGTTAATCCTTTGCCAGATTGTTTTGGCTATCCTGGACCCCTTCCATTTCCATATATATTTTAGGTCAGCTTGTCCATTTCTGCAAAGAGGGCAGTTGGGATTTTGATAGGGATTGCATTGGGTTATAGATCTATTTGGGAAGATATTGCCATTTTGTAACTATTGAGTCTTCTGATCCATAAATACAGGATGTCTTTCAATTTACTTAGGTGTTCTTTATTTCTTTGAACAATGTTTTGGGTTTTCAGATACAAGTATTGGACTTCTTTTGTTAAATCTATTCCCAAGTATTTTATTTCTTTTGATGCTATATTAAAAGGGGTTGCTTTCTGAATTTCATGTTTGGATTAGTCATTGCTAGTTTATAAAAATATTGATCTTGTATCCTGCATCCTTTTTGATCTGGTTTATTCTAATTATTTTAAGTGGATTCCTTAGGCTTTTCTATACATAGGATCATGTTATCCACAAATAGAGATGGTTTTACTTTTTCCTTTTCAGTGTGAATGCCTTTATTTTTTCCCCCTTGCTTACCTGCTCTAGCTAGAATCTCCAGTGCAATGTTGCATTGACGTGGTGGGAGACATCCTTATCTTCTTGTTCCTGGTCTTAGGGGTGAAGCATGCAGTCTTTCATCAAGTATAATGTTAACCATGGTTTTTCAAAAGTACTCTTTGTCAGCTTAAGGAAATTCTCCTCTTTACCTTGTTTGTTGTGTTGTGGGTGTTGAATTTGGTCAAACTTTTCTTCCTCTAATGAGATAATCATGTTTTTTTGTCTTTTATTAAATATAGCATATTACCTTGATTGGTTTTTAGATGTTAAAGTAACCATGCACCTCTGGGATAAATTCCATTTGGTCATGGTGTATAACCTTTCCTCTATGTTGCTAGCTTTGGTGTTAGCAGGATTTTTTGGAGGATTTTTAAAATCTATATTCATAAGACATATTGGGCTGTAGTTTTTTAAGTTATTCTGATGTGTATATCTTGCTTTGGTATGAGCAATACAGGCCTCATAGAAAGAGTTTAGAAGTTTCATTCTCTTCTAATTTCTGTAAGAGTTTCTAAAGGATTCTTTAAGTATTTGTTAAAACTCATTAGTGGAGATATCTGGGCCTAAGGATTTTTTTTAATGGAATATTTTAAAGTTACTGAATAATTTTTTTTTGGTTATAAGTCTATGCAGGTTTTCTCTTTTTTTTCTTTAAGTTTATTTTTATTTATTTTGAGTGAGATATAGAGAGCAAGCAGGGGAGGCGCAGAGAGAGAGAGAAACAGAATACCAAGCAGGCTCCATGCTATCAGCTCAGAGGCTGATGCAGGGCTCAAACTCAGGAACCACCATGAGATCATGACCTGAGCCAAAATCAAGAGATCAAGAGTCGAATACTTAACCAACTGAGCCACCCAGGTATGCAGCAGACTTTCTCTTTCTTTTGAGTCTGTTTTATTTGTTTGTTTCTTTCCATGAATTCTCCATATGGTCTAAGTTATATAGTTTGTTGAAATAAATTGTTCAGTTTCCTTTGTAATGATTATTTATGTAAGGTCAGTAGGATGGCTCCTTTCTCATTCCTAGTTTTTAATAGTTTGAATCTTTTCTCTTTTTCTTGGTCAATCAGGCTAAAAGTTTGTCAAAATTGTTAATATTTTTAAAGAACCAACTTTTGGTTTTATTGATTTTTCTGGACTGTTTTTTCACTTGTGTTTCATTTGTTTCCATTCTAATCTTTATTATTTCCTTCTGCTTCTTTTGATTTTGTTATTTTCTGATTTCTAAAGAAGGAAAGTTAGGTTACTGATTTTAGATCTTTCTTCCTTTTTATTATAGGTGTATCTAGCCATAAAATTTCCTCTAAGCACTGCTTTAGCTGCATCCCAAAAGTTTTGGTATGTTGAGTTTTTTTTTTTTTAATTTTTCTTAAAGTATTTTCTCACTCTCCTTTTGAGTTCTTTATTGACCCCTTAGTTATTCAGAGCTGTGTTGTTTAATTTACACCTACCTGTAATTTTTTCTGCTGTCGATGTTTATTTTAATACCATTGTGATCAGAGAACATACTACGTGTGACTTCAATCCTTTTTAATTGATTGAGTTTTCTTAATGGCCTGCGACATGCTCTATCCTGGAGAAAGCTTCACATATAACTGAGCAGTATGTACATGTGTTCTGATACTGTTGGGTGGAGTATTCTATTGATACCTATTAAAGCTAGTTGGTTTATAACGTTGTTCAAGTCTTCTATTTTGTTGATCTTCTACCTCATTGTTTTATCCATTACTAAAAGTGGAGTATTGACATCTTCAACTATTATTATAACGTAGTCCACTTGCTCCTTCTTAATTTTTTTACATTTATTTACTTCTGAGAGACAGACCACAAGAGGGGCAGAGAGAGAGACACACACACACAGAATCTGAAGCAGGTTCCACACTCTGAGCCATAAGTACAGAGCCTGATGTGGGGCTTGATCCCACAAACCGTGAGATCATAACCTGAGCCGAAGTTGGACACTTAACCAACTGCACCCAGGCACCCCTTCATTGTCCACTTTTTAATTCAGTTTTGCCTCATGTGTTTGGGTCTCTTTTGTGGATGCATGATCCTTCTAATTATAATATCTTCCTGATAGATTGACCCTCTTATAAAATGTTCCTCTTTGTTTATTGTTTTGTTTGGTTTTGAGGTTTATTTCATCTGATATTTGTGTAATCACTGCAGCACTTTGTTGGTTAGTGTTTCCATGGTATACTTTTGTTCATTATTTTTCCTTCAACCTACTTATACTTTTGAATTTTGAGTTTGTTTCTGTAGACAGCATATGGTTGGATTTTTTTAAAAACCCTTCTGCCAATCTCTGCCTTTTGATTGGAATGTTTGGTTTGTTTGCATTTAATGTGACTTGTGATTAAGTAGGACTTATGTCCGCATTTTGCTATTTGTTTTCTATATTATCTCTTACATCTCTTTTGTTCCTCTCTTCCTATTACTATTACTGTCTTCTTTGTGAAGTTATGTTCTATTATACTACTTTAATTCCCTTTCTTTTAATTGGTAGCTATATCTATATCTGTATCTGTCTATATCTATACCTAGTGTTTGTCCTGGGAATACAATTATTATCTTAATTTAAAACAATCTAGTTGGGGGGCACCTGGGTGGCTCAGTCGGTTAAGTGTCCAACTTCGGCTCAGGTCATGATCTCACAGTTCGTGGGTTCGAGCCCCACGTCGGGCTCTGTGCTAACTGCCAGCTCAGAGCCTGGAGCTGGTTTCAGATTCTGTGTCTCCCTCTCTCTCTCTCTCTCAGAAATAAATTTTAAAAAAATTAAAAAAACAAAACAATCTAGTTGGCATTAATACTAACTTAATTTCAGTGGTATACACAAATTTTACTCCAATCAAGCAGTTTCTCCCACTCCTTTATGCTATTATTATTATTATTATTGTCATACACATTATATTTTTTTCATATTATGATACCATCAACACAAATTATATTGTTGTTTTATATAGTTGTCTTTTTAAAGTATTTATTTCAGAGAGAGAGAGAGAGAATGAGCAGGGAACGGGCAGAGAGAGAGGGAGACAGAGAATCTGAAGTAGGCTCCAAGCTCTGAGCTGTCATCACAGAGTCCAATGTGGCCCTCGAAGTCACAAACTGAGATCATGGCCTGAGCCCAAGTTGGATACTTAACCAACTGAGCCACCCAGTCATCCCTTATATAGTTGCCTTTTAAGTCAGAGAGAAGAAAAATGTCACAAATTAACTTTTATCTTGTATTTGCCTTTAATTTTTATTCCTTTGTGTGATTTTGAGTTACTCTCCAGTGTCCTTTCATTTAGTATTTCCTGTAGTATGAGTCAGCTAGCAATGAATTCTCAGTTTTTTGTTTGGGAATATCTTAATTTCTCCTTCAATTTTTAAAAATTTTATTTTAGAAAGAGAGGGCGTGTGACTGAGGGAGAGGGGCAGAGGGAGAGAAAGAATCCCAACTAGGCTCCACACTGGAGCCTGGAGACTATCCCAGGGCTTGATCCCAAAATCTGAGCTGAAATCAAGAGTCAGATACTCAACTGACTCAGCCACTCAGGTGCCTCTCTCCTTAATTTTTGAGATTTTTGCTGAATATAGAATTCTATGTTTATAGCCCTTTTCTTTCATTACTTTGCATATGTTATCTTACTACCTTCTGGTCTCCAAGGTTTCTGGTGAGAAGACAGTTTTTAATTTTATTGAGGATTCCTTGTACATGATGAGTTGCTTCTCTTGGTGCTTTTAAGATTCTCTCCATCTTTGGCCTTTGACAGTTTGATTATGATGTATCCAGGTATAAATCTCTTTGAGATTATCCTAGAGTTTATTCAACATCTTGGATAAGCAGATTAGTGTTTTTCATTAAACTGGGAAGTTTTTAGTCATTATTTCTTCAAATATTCTTTCAGTACCTTTCTCTGTTCTTCTGAGACTTCCATTATATTTATGTTGATCTGAGGCTCTGTTCATGTTTCTTCATTCTTTTTCCTTTATGTTCCTCAGTCTAGGCAGTATCAATTGACCTATCTTAAAATGCTAATTCTTTCTTCTGCCAGCTCAGTTCTGCTGTTGTAATCCTCTAACATAATTTTTCAGTTATTGTACCTTTTAATTATAGGATTTATGTTTGGTTCTTTTTAATAATTCCTATCTCTTTATTGATATTCTCTTTTTGTTGCTTTTGTACTTTCTTTTAATTTTTGAGATACGGTTTCCTTTAATTCTTTGAACATATTTTATTTCTTTGGGTATATTCATAATAAGTGATTTAAAGTCTTTGCCTAGTAAGTCTAACAGTTGTGTTTTCTCATGGACATTCTGTTGAGTACCTAAAGCCTGGGTCCTTTCCCATTTCTTTATATGTCTCATAAATATTTGTTTGAAACTAGACACTTAAAACAATATAATATGGCAATTCTAGAAATCATATTTCCTTCTAACCCAAGGTTTATTGTTGCTTTTTGTTTGTTTAGTGACTCTCTTGGGATAATTCTATGAAGTCTGTATTTTTTTTTTAAAATTTTTTTTTAAATTTATTTCTAGGAGAGAGAGAGAGAGAGAGACAGCATGAGCAGGGGAGGGCCAGAGAGAGAGGGAGTCACAGACTGAAACAGGGTCCAGGCTCTGAGCTGGCAGCCAGCACAGAGCCCGACGCAGGGCTTGAAACCACGAACCACGAGATCATGACCTAAGCGAAAGTCGGACGCTTAACTGACTAAGTCAGCCAGGCGCCCCTGAAGTCTGTATTCTTTGTCATTTTTAGTCACTGAAACCTTTGCTTGGTTAGCTTAATGATTTGCTAATAATTTGACAAGGATACTCTCAAATGCTGGAATCTATATGTCTTCCTGTCTTTATGGAGGGCTGTGTGTCTATGTTGAGGCATGTCTTCAAGGCTTAGGCAGGCAGTTTATACATTCTGCCTCAGCCTTCGCTTCTTGTTTGCTCAAAGTCTCAAAGTCTGCCAAAAGTGAGAAATTATGGTCTTCTCAAGTCTTTCCCAGACATGTGTACACGTGTACACATATGTGCGTCCCTTCGGAGTCCCAGAATCTGAAGATTCTAGAATCTTCCCAGAAGTATGTCAGATCTTTCCAAAGTTCCCAAAGGGATAGAAATACTTGATTATTTCCTTTTAAGATTTTTGGTCAGTCTCTTGTTAGCTCCAACTGGTGTCATTACCTTAGCCAGCTGGAGGGTTAGACAATTGCTGCTGATTGCTTTTACCAAACGCCCTATGGATAGGACTATTTGTGGAGAAAGGCCCTTAGTCAAGTCAATTAAAGACAAGCCCTGAGAAGGGAGCTTTACCTTTGAGCTGCCTTACCAGTCAAATAGTGCCATGTCTCTGGAGATAGGACTTTTTGAGGTGTTCCAAATCCCTTTGCCTCCTCCAGTGATTGCTGTTTTTCACAGCTCTTGTGGCAGCAGGGCTGTTCTTCAAAGCTATATATATTCTCTAATGAAAACATATATCAACAGAAATATATCATGTTTAGTGGTCCAAAAAGAAATTCTCAAGTTGGTTGTTTCCAGTCCCCCAAATAACACTGCTCAGCTCTTAACTATCATGTATACAGTATCTAAATCAGCTTATTTACTGTATATAGGTCATCTAGGTCCACGTGTTTATCAGAATCCCCTGGTCCCGACTTTCAGAGTTTCTGGTTTAGCAGGTCTAGCATGGGCTTGGGAACTTGTGTGTCTAGCAAGTAATGAGAAGATGTTAGTGCTGCTGGTTAGGGACCTAAAGGATACTTTCCCATCAGCAGCCGTTTAGGATACTTCCTTCTCTCACGTGATGCTCTGGGAAATGCACCATATTTACTAACAAGCTTGGTTCCCTTTTCACTTGATATCACTCATTCTACAGTGGAATAGGGGCCCCATTCCTTGTCACACTGAAACATGATTCTACTTTTAAGAGTATCCCAAATTACATACCGGTTAATTGGCAAATGTTTTTTGGAAGCCTGGTCCTCATTCAGTGTTTGTTACTAGCCTAAATGAGTAAGCTGTTGAAATTGGACTGATGTCTATTTTTAAATGTTTGTGAATTTATATTTGTTTCTTTTTTTAAAGCTTATGATTGAAAAATGCTCTTGGCTTGATTAAAGCTAGTATGGCCATAGGGCTGTCTGAACACTTTTAAGAACACTTTTGAGATGGAAAGGGAATCCTATTAATACTTTTGCTGGATAAAAGTTGTAAACGGGGCTGTTCCAGGTAAACCAGGGATATTGGTTACTCTAATTTTAGAAAATAAGTTATAAAAACATTTTTTTTCTTTTCCACAAGTTTATTTGGTTTTCTTGACTTTAATTTTATACTAGAATTAAGTCAATATATTTTTTCTATTTATCTCAGGAAATAGTAAAAAGTGTTTTTTAATAAATTCTTTTTCAGAGAAGAAGTAAAATAAAAAGTCAGTAAAGAAATAGAACTTTAAAAATAGTTTTATATTTATTTTTATTCCAAATTATTGCCTGCGTCTGGTTTTTGGTGACACAGGGAGGCTAGATCTAATACTAAATGAGATTAAAGAACTTGTTCTTATTTCATTTTTATCTCTAACAAGTTAATGTTTCTCCTTTTGAAACCAAATTATAAATGCTTGCTTTTACACCGGAGGGAAGTGAACTCTGATAAGTGCTCTGGCTTTTTGACTTAAAATAATTTCCATGTAACAAATTTTAAGGAGGGGTGCCTGGGTGGCTCAGTAGGTTGAGCGTTTGNGATGTAAAGGCTTCAAAATAAAATACATGCTTATAGTTAGTCCAGTATTTACCTTTGCTTCAGCAGAAATATTAAGGTTAAAAAAATTTTTTTTTAATGTTCATTTATTGGGACGCCTGGGTGTCTCAGTCGGTTAAGCCTCCGACTNCCCCATAGGTTTAATTAAAGTAAAATTAAAATGGAAAACTTCTTCCAAAACTTTTATTGTACATATTTTTTCCGATGAAAAAATAGGACTTTCGGAGAGAAGAGTAAGGAGCTGATATTTGGGGAGAGTCTATAAATGTATATTTATGCAGTTATACCAGAACAGGTCTGCAAGGATGTTAGCAGTTTCTCTCTTCTTTTTGCTTATCTGTATTTTCAGAGTATGATTTTAATTTCTGCTTGTTTCTGGGATGACTGTTCCATTTTCTAAATGTCTCCTAGGGATTGTCTGCACCTGCACCACGGGAAGAGAGCTCATCGCGGGGGACACACGGCCAGAGCCTTTCACCTTGTCTTCTATCGAACCTTCTTGGGGGATGTGTCAGGGCCTCACAAGGCTCAGTCTATGTGAGGGCGAAAAATGCCACCGTCCGATTAAGTCCAGAAGTTTATTAACTCCTTGCAGGCAACTCAGTCCCAGTTGAGAGTGGGATCTTGCGGGAACCTAGGAGTNGGGCGCGCCAGGTAGGTGGGCCAGGCTGGGCAGGGGGAGACGTGGCTGCGGTGAGCGGCCGGGCGCAATGATGCACCCGGCGGGGCGGGGCGCGGCGCGGCGCGCATCCTGATACCGGGTGTGCTGGACTGGGAGGGCGCCCGCGGTTGTCATGGAAATCCTACAGCCTAGTGGTTTACCGGCGTTTGCGTCTTTGGAGAACAATCCAAGCCTGGCCGACCCCTAGCAAGGAGACCCGGGCAGTCTCTGGCTGAGGGGAGTGCGGGGCTGGAGCGGGTGATGGGGAGCCGGGATGCAGGACGCGGCAACCCCGAGGCCACATCTTGGCTCTTGCTTGGATCTAGTGACTTCAGACGCTGAAGGCCTCGCTGTGTATCTGGTGTAAACAGAACCGGATTAAAATAAGCATGCCTCTTAGTGTAGGACATCTTGGTCTCCATCCTCTCAACTCTTCCCTTTTCTGCCTGCCCGTAGTCACCCGATATTTCTGTCATCTTTGCTTTTTGTATATTATTTCTTTCTGGCACTGCTGGTCAGTTAATTGAGGCCTGAGCAATTTGTAGGGAATCTGTGACCATCTCTTGAAAAGCCAATCGTGAACGTGTAGGCCATAGAAGATTGAAACACTCAAAATGTCAAAGGTAAATTTATGTCTTTGTGGGCGAAGGAAGCGGGGATGGGCTTGCTTTCCCTCCGCCTTGTCGCCTGCCCTCTGACATTACATAATGTTATGTTCCTCCTGCCCTGAGTTCATCCATAATAACAGATCAAGAGAATATTCATCTGGCTAAGAAAGAAGTATAGGCAGTTGTAAAGCCCATTTTCTTGTCGTTTTGCTTTGCCACTGAATGTGTTTTTGTTGGGAGGCTGCTTAAGAGTAAAATGCCCATAGGGCATCTACACCAAGGGAATAGGGGGTGGGGTGGCCCTTTGAATGTTGCAGTGGAATTCTGCCTGATTCATCTTGGTTCACAGTGGATTGTGTGGATGTGGGCAAGCCAGTGGGGTTGGGGCCTGAACAGGCTGACTTGGGTGTGAATCCTGGATCCTCCACTTGCTAACTCCGGTTTTCAGTTTTCTCACCTCTAAAAGGTGAGAACAGAACCTGCTTTGCTGTTTGTTTTGGAATGGAGATACTGTTGGCTTTGGTAAATGCACATAGAATAGCTATAGGTTGTCCTAGAATTAAACTGAATTTCTCATTGGTTGAAAACAGGCTTTCTTTAAAGGGAATTTTGTCTTTGCATCTGGGGCCTTTGCTTTGGGGATTTTTGCTAAAATGTTTACTCCTAGAAGACGGAATCCATTGATTTCTCTGAAGACAATGAATGATGGTGCCCACATGGGAAGGCCAGCGTGATTGTTCTGCTGGAGTATTGCTGTCAGAAGAAGATGGTGATGCTGTCCCAGGGGGGTGGTTGTTGCCTGTGAACAGAAATCCTCAAGGCCGCATTCCCTGTGGTGTCTTGTAAACACACTTCTGTAACAACAAGCCAAAGTTACTGGGAGGTTGTGCCCTGAAGACAGGGCTTAAATGGAAGGATGCCCGAGAGATGCAGAGCGAAGGGAAGGCTGAAGGGAAGGCTGTATTTGTTTCTCCTGGGCTCAGCAGTAGATTTGGCTCTGCTGATCCTAGTGGCTGCTTTACTTCTGTTTTTCATTAAGCTTATGACATCTCAGTGTTTATCTGCTTTAGACTCCGAAGTCAAGGGGTAGACATTACACTTTATTTCGTTGAGAAACTGGATATTTTCTTGTATTGCTGCCACACTGAATATTAGGAGTTTTTAAAAGTTGCTTTAAGGAAAGGATGAAATTAAATACTACACACAAGAGCCTGTTGTAAACTGTAAAGCACCAGAGAGACAGACACCAGAGAGAGAGACAGAACTACTGACCCTGCAGGTCCCTTTAGCCAGTGGCCTACCTGGGACATCCTGCTCAGCCAGCAAACCTGCAGATGCAGCAGAGGATGCAGCTGAGGAGTGGGACCAGCTGACCCCTGACCCCCACCCCACAGCATCTCAGGAATCCAGTAAGACAGAGGGATGGGGAGACTTTGGACCACGGTTGGTTTTGGTTTCCTATGAAAAACCCCTTTATTGGTTACGTATTCCACAAAAGTCCTCATAGCATTATCAGCTACCCATGGTGTCAGGATGCTTTGACTTTCACGATGGAGAAGAGAGCACAAATCTGCAGGGAAGAGGGTTTGATTCTGTGGTTGCTTCTCTTATAGAACTTGATTAATGAGCTGGTCTTGAGAGAGCCTTCCAAACATATTTTTTCTAATGTCCTGGAATAGAAGCTCTGTGAGAGAGCGTATTCTGGGGAGAGCAATATTAACACCAGAGCAGGCCTGCTTTATTTTGTCTCTCTGTACTTTTAAGGAAAATTCCATAAGGCATCTAATTCCCAGGAATTTACCTGTATTTCTATACATGTGCACACCTTAGTCTCTTTAAATTGTTTAAAAAGTGTTATTTCAGATTCACTGAGGAGCTGCAAGAATAATCCAAAGAATTCCCAGATAACCCACATTCTCCAAATGTTGACATTTGCTACGTTTGCTTTATTCTTCGCTCATATTTGCCTGTGTGCGATTACTTTTTTTCTGGAGTGTTTAATGGTAACCTGCAGACTCGATGCCCTTTTACCTCGAAATACTTAATTGTGTATATCTTAAAAACAAGGACATTTTCTTACATAACAACAGTGCAGTTATTAAACAAGAGGAAGTTAAACATTGATACAACTCTATTATTTGATCTACAGGTCTTTTTCAGATCTTGCAATAGCTCCCATTTTGTCCTTTAGAGAAAAAAAAATCCAAGATTATACAAAATGTCAAATTGTGCTGTCTCTTTAGTTTGCTTTCATCTGGAACAGTTACTGAGTCTTTCTTTGTAGTCCATGACATTGACATTTTTGAAGACTGCTGCCTATTTTTTGAGTAACGTCTCCCAGTTTGGGTTTGCCTGCTGTTTCCTCATGATTAGATGCAGATTATGCACTTTTGGCAAGAGCAGCACAGGGGTGACCCTGCAGCCGTCTCTGCGTGTCCCATCAGGAGGAGGCATATGCTGTTGATTAGTCCCGTTCACTGGTCAGGTTAACTTTGATCACTTGATTAAGGTGGTGTCTGCCAACTTCCCGGACAGAAAGTTACCATTTTCCCATTGTAATTCATATGTATCTGGTAGCAAGATAACTTGAGACTTTGTGATTATACTGTTACTCCTTATACTCTGACTCACTAGTTTTAGAATCCATTGAGGTTTCCTACCTGAACTAGTTACTATGCTGGCTGACAGATGGTGATTTTTCTTTTTCTTCTCTCCCTTTTTTAATGTTTATTTGTTTATTTTGAGGAGTGGGGGGAGAGAGAGAGAGAATCCCAAAGAGAGAAAGAGAGAGAGAATCCCAGGCAGGTTCAGATATGTTTAGTGTGGAGCCCACCTTGGGGCTTGAACTCATGAACCATGAGATCATGACCTGAATGGAAATCAAGAGTTGGATGCTTAACCAATGAGCCACCCAGGTGCCCCAGATGGTGAATTTTCTAATTCCATATTTCTTTCTGTACTTACCAGTTGGAATTATACTGAAAAGGAAGAATATTTTTTTGTCCCTTGTTTATCCTTTGATTTATACTTCTGCACTCATGAATTCCAGCTTTATGCAATAGACTATAGTTTCTTACGCTAGTTATTCATCTTGTTGCTTAAATTATCCCAGACTTGGCCTGTAGGAGCCCTTTATGTCCTTTTGACATATCCTCATCATTCTTTGAGAACTTCTTTACTCTCTGGCACAAAACCCTCAAGACTCGGCTTATACTTTCCAGCCTTGGAATTAGCCATTTCTCCAAAGAATCTTGGTTCCTTTTAATGGAGAATGGTCTTTGAAAACCAAGATCTGGATCTTAGGTGTGCTCATTGCTACTGAGGTGTTGCTGCCTCTAGGCCTTTTTAGTGGACATGTGCTCTCATTCACACATTACCCAAAATTTTCTCTGATTTGCAAATTTAATGCTGTGTCACTGTGTCCTGGAGATCTATATGTACTGACATTAAGGGATTTTTTTGGTCTCTATTCCAGAGTATGGGTTTATCATAATTTATTGAACTATCCTTCATGAGTGGACACTTAGATTATTACCAATGTCCTGTTCTAAAAGTAGTGGAGAATCTGTGAATCATATCATTGTTAGTACTCGCTAATATTTCTATCTTCTAGATTCCTAGAAGTAGAATTTCTGGGTCAAAGAGTAATTTTAAATGGAGAGCTTTGCCAAATTGCCCCCACTTCCAGGAGGCTTTCACTTTGTACTCCTTCCATTAGGGTGTGAAATTGTCGGTTTCTTTTTAACTCTGCCAACACTGGGTATAAATCTTGTCAACTTTTGCCAATCTAATGGATAAAGAAGGCATTATTACTTTAATTATATTTCTCAAATTACCCAAAATATTGAAAACCTTCTTGTGCTAGCTTATACTTTTGCTTCTGTGAATTACCTGTGCCTAGCCTTTGCCTATTTTTTCTCATTACGTTATTCTTTATATTACTGAATTGTGGAAGTTACTTTAACCTTAGACTTTATTCTTGGCAGCCTTAGAAGTGTCCTTTAAGGGTGATGCATTTTTCATTCTAGTGGAGAAGGAAACTACCATTTTCTAAGCATCCCCTACGTCCCAGGCCCTGTGCCAAGTATTTATTTATATGCATCCCCTGCAAGTCCTGTGGGAAGTTGAGGTGTGGTGTTGAGGAGGAAGCTGAGTGAGGCGTGGTTAAGGTATCCAGCTAAAATGGTTGTAAGAGCTTGAACTGGGATTCAAACCCAGGTCTATCTGGATCTCATGCCATTTCCATTAAATCACATAGCTTCCTGCACAGAGTTTTAAAATAATTGCTCTACTTTATAGTAGCAGTGCAGGAATAGGAATTCATTACCTGGAGCCTCCAATATCAGTAATTTCTATTTCTAATATTTTGATCTGTAAGTAAGGAACTTTGAACATACACATCTTTCAAAACCATTTATTTTATTTCTGAAACTATTGTGGACTCTGCAGCCAAAGTTTCTGTGAGCCTCCAATCAACTCTGTGACTCTGGGCAAATAGCTTAATCTTTCTTTGTCTTTGTTTGTTCATTTGCAAAACTGGGCTGATGATAATAGGAAACCCAGAGGCTTGTTGGGGGAGGGGGAATGAGTTAATACACGTCAAGTGCTTGGAGTGGTACCCCATGCCTGCTAAGCATTCAGCTCCTTGCAGCTCCCTTCGTGGGACACTGTAAGAGCCTTTCCCTCAGATATCTAGTAATTCTCCTGGCCTTTATGCAGTGCCCTTCCTGTTGCACTTACTAGGTAGAATTCTCAAGTTGAAATTCCTGCCTCTCTTCCTGTTCCCCACACCTCCACCATAGCCCTTGTACAGCCGGTATCAGCTGCTGTGTGATAAAATTCATTCATTCCAGGATGTGGAACTCTTTCGTCTGTTCTGTGTTGCTTGCATTTCACATGGTGCCTTCTCTAACCCGCTAATTAGAATTTTCAAGAAGGATGACCTTAGGTGTACAAATTCTGGAAGTGTACAGGAAATACATCTAGGCAGGTGTATGTTTCTGGAGTACAGGGTCCTCCTAGGAAACAGGGATGCCCAGTTCACGAGTCTCCCTGGATTGTGAGGTGTGTCAGTTGGGGTGCTTTGGGCTAAGTAAACAATAAGGTCATTTATTATCTCATAGAACCGGAGTTCTACCCTATCAACAGTTTTGCAGTTTCATCAAGGAGCTAGATTCTTCTCTTCTCTCCAGCTGTCACTGCTGGTGTCAACCCAGAGTAAGCCTCATGATGATGAGATGGTCCTTATGGTCAGTGGGACTGCGTGTTTCCCCACTCCTGACACCAGCCAGTCCCTAGCCACAGCCACTCTGGTCTGTGGGAGCAGTGAGGACCATGTAGCTTCCCTTGAACCCAGAATGGGAGGCTGTGAGGATGCTGTGTGCTGATTGGTTTAGGAGTGTTCCTCCATGGGTGCGCCGCAGACCAATGGAGTCAGCATCCTCTGAGGCATTAGATGTGAGGCTCAGGCCCCACTCCAACCTACCAAATTAGAAATTTTAGGCAGGCGCCAGGCACTCCGTGTTTTAGCAGGCCCTCAGGTGATTGTGATGCAGGTTGGAGAATTGCTCTTAGTGTAATTAAGACCCCTGCCCCCTGTTCCTCAGCTGGAGATGGGAATGGCTTTCCTGAATCCAGAGAGGATTGCTCCCAGAATAGGAAGAAGGGTGAGTGTTGGGTGGTCAGCCCACAGCGTAAATGGAGAAGCCTGTGGGCACCTTTGTTCTCCATGCCCCCCTACCGTGGCCTGTGCCTCAGTTTACTGGCTCAACTGTTTCCTAGCCCCATGCCTGCAGCTTCTTCAGCTCCTCTGAGAGTGGCCCATGTCCTCTCTGCAGGACTAAAGGAATCAGCATGGTCACACCCCAGCCCCAGGTTCTGTCTCTGGCCCAGCAAGGATGGGAGTCCACGGGGCCAGCTGCTGTGGATCTGGCTGGCCCTTATGCCTGTCTTTCTAGAGGCATTCTGGAAGTATGCTCTGATGTATAGAGTTTGCTTCCTGTGCTACTTCTTGCTCAATTAGAAAAAGAGAGAAAGCAGGACAGTTAGTAAGGGCTTGAGAATGCTTAAGGAATTGGCCTGGGGACAGCCTGAGGGACTACTTTCAATGGCAGTTTATAGTTCCTTCTGGCTTTGCCCAGTGTGACCTGCTTTGTTGTTCCCTTTTGCAAGTAGAGCTCCAACTTTATGTTTAGGTGAAGTGAACTAGCCACCTCCATGGTGTAATCTGTGAGCTCAGAATAGCTCACTGTTCCACATTTTTCCAGAAACTAGTGAGCTGAGGCATTTCTAGATTTTCTTGACTTTCCAAGGTTCATCTTAATCCAGGCAGCCTCATACCCTGCTGTGCCACTTCAGTGCTAATTGCTGAGGAAGGAAGAGCACCTGAGGAAGAGACAGGATGGGCCAGGGTCTAGAACAGTGGTTTTCAAACAGCAGTGGTTACTGAAATCAATTTGAGATTGTGGCCAGCATTTAAACATATTTTTTTGAGGGGTGGCTGAGTGGCTCAGTTGGTTGAGTGTCTGACTTCGGTTCAGGTCATGATCTTATGATTCATGGGTTTGAGCCCCACGTTGGACTCTGCTGACCGCTGAGAGCCTGGAGCCTGCTTTGGATTCTGTAATTCCCTTTCTGTCTGCCCCTCCCTTGCTCACACTCTGTCTCTGTCTCTCAAAAATAAAAAAACATTAAAAAATTTAAACATTTTTTAAAATAAAATAGAAAATATCCAAGTATATTTTCTTATAGAAAGGGTAGGCTTTTTTTTTTTTTTAAATGTAGCTCTTTGCATGTATGTTTGGTGTATGTTTGGTACTTTGCATGTATGTTTGGTACTGTTTCACTGTGAATGCTTCCTACTGTGGGTTTGGCAAAAATGTGTAAAATCTGGAGGCTGAACATAGAGTGGAGGGGGCTACCCTGGCCGTGTACACAAACACATGCACACACACGCACACGGGGTCTTTTCCCAGGGAGAGGGTCTCTGGCCTTCATCAGAACCTCAGGGGTCTTTGACTCACTGCAGATGGAGAACTGCTGATCTAAAATAAAAGGGGGCTTTTTTTCCCCCTTGAGCAGCAGGCAAAAGTTTATTAGAGTATAAGCTTAGAAAGTAAGAGAGTAGGAAAGTTCTCTTTACAGAGAGGGGAGTTTCGAAAGTGAATGCCCCTAAAAGGGAACTTTTACCGTGTGGCCCAGTGGGACTGGAGCTGGAGCCCAGGGAGACATGAAGACAGGTGCAGGCACACTGGTCTTGCTCCAGCTTACTGTCTGTGGTATTTGATCTTTCCTCCTGATGATGTTGAGGCCGCTTAGCATGGCTACTCTGAAATGGGGAAGCAAGGCAGGGAGTGTGTGGATTTGTCAGAGGTTTAAAATTCAGCTGTGGACACCTGACCCATCCTTCCCCTAACGGAGTGGATCAGCGTATCTACACACACACACACACACACACACACACACAGAGAGAGAGAGAGAGAGAATGAGAAAGGTAAATAGGTCTATATCTGGATCCACCTTGTTTTGAGGCTGGCCCCATTGAAGCCATCACTGCCTGTGATTCCCCTGAAGTCCTTTGTGACTTGATAACAGGACAACTTCCAAGTCACCTTGGCTGCCTTTGGCACACGTTAATGCAGGTGTTAGTCTGGTTTGTGTCACAGAACATATGCAGTAATCTCTTTGGGGTGTCTGTGTATGTTTTTGAGGGGGGACAAGTTGGATTATGGGAAGAAAAAGTGAACCTGACCTCAACTTTCTCATCTGTAAAATGGGGAATATAGCTACACAACCCATGGGGGATTGGGTAGGTTGAGGTAAGCAGGAGATTTGTGTGTGGCAATGCTCTGGACCAGTGCAAGTGGAAAGTTACTGTCTTGCAGGGGACTCGGTATCTTTCCTCTCGTTTTTACAGTCTTGAAAGCCATTTTTCCCATAGTGCCTCTATTTTTTTTAACCTGTTTATTTATTTGCTTTGAGAAAGAAAGAGCAGGAGCAGGGAAGAGGCCGAGGGAGAGAGAGAGAATCCCAAGCAGGCTCCATGCTATCAGTGCAGAGGCCAACACAGGGCTCAAACTCACTAACTGAGCGATCATGACCTCAGCCCAAATCAAGAGTTGGATGTTTAACTGGCTCAGCCACTCAGGCACCTCCATAGTGCTCCTATTTTTAAAAATGTACTGTATTCAGATTTCTCAACATCCTTCAAGTCATGTCCATGCTTTAGGAAGTTTCTCTGTTAGGGGCATGGAGCCCGCTTAAGATTCTCTGTCTCCCTCTCCTCCTCTTCTGTGTGCATGTGCGCGTGTGCTCTCTCTCTCAAATGTAAAAATAAACATTAAAAAAAAAGCATTAATAGCCGTAAAAAATGTATTCAAAAGGCTAGAGTGCATCCATCTCTGACTCCTACCCAGGGCATCTCTGAGGGGAAATGTTGTAGAATAAGGAGGTTCTGAGAGGCAGGGGACTGCCAGCAAAGGTCAGAGAAGGATGTGGGCAGAACAGGGAAGTGGGAGGGGCCTGGGCTCATAAAGTTTTGTCAGGTGATCACTGACCCAGCTAAGCCTTCCTTTCTACTGACACTTTTTTTTTTAAGCACATAAAAACTTGTGATTGTGTGAAGTGGATGTTGAGTATTTTCACATTTCTTATTCATTGCTTTGACTGTATTCTGCATAGACAAATGTTAAACAAAATGATCACATTATGTAATTGGGTAATGGTCAGATGGCTGATAAAATGCAGGAATAGAGCCCCATTAAGATGGGGCCGTGTGCCAAAAAACGTCAAGGTAACCTAGAATCTTTCTAACATTGTTACTCCCTGGTTTTGAAGAGGAGAGAGTGATGGGCGAATGGGTTGGCCTTAGGAAAACACCGTGCTGGTAGACAGTGCCCACCTCAGGCAGAGGAGAAGCATGCATTTGGATTTTGCCCCTAACCTGCTGATGACTTGGTAAAATCATGCCTGAATCTGACCTCCTTCCTTGTTCATCTAGAGCAGGTGCATCCCTCATTTCTTTCTCCCTTGGCCCCCAATCCAACAATGAAGCAGAGCTGTGACCGTGCCTGAGGGCTGCATGGGTAACATTGGCATCGAGTGAGACACACATACATTCACAGTATTTAGGGAAGTACTTCCTTAGTGTGTGGCCTTGGAAATCAAGGTCCTGTCTCTACTCTTTCACTTTCTGGCTCCCCTCTGCAGTGATTTACTAGTAGCTTTCTAGAGTACATAAACTTAGTGTCAAGACCCTGGAATACCCTGGATATGTCCATGAAGGTTGAAGCTGTCTGTATATCATGCAGACCAAAGTCTTCCTGGTCCAAGTAGAGTGTCTGGCACCTTTCTCTGGCTCTTCTACCATGTACCCCACATCCCCACACCCACCTTCTGAGGCCCATTGCTTATAATCCCCCAGTACAGCGATAGACGTTGTGTTGATGGTCACATCTTGTCATTTCCTGTGAACTGATGGAGGCCACTTTATTTCCTGAAGTTTTCCCCTGATGATTTATGCACAGCTATCTGGATATGGATTGTCTCTCTCTGGCAGTTTGATATCCTTCCTTGAATTCTTCACTTACCTCTCTCTGACCTCCTTTTACATTATTTTTGACCTAAAATATTTCCTCTTATCCATTCCTGACCTTTTGCAGAAAGAGTGCATGGATTTAAAGTTATCAGTTAAAGCATAAACAGATTAAAAAGAATTCAAGACAGAGCTTCAAATGGATACAACTGTATGAGTGCTGTCCCTTCAAGAAGAGCCCTGAACCTATTTCAGGGATGCCTCTGTTGCTAAAAGCTGTTACATTCTTCCTCTGTGTGCCTTTCTCCTTGAAACACTGCAGAGCTCATGAGAACAGGAAACTGTCTTACTTGATAGTGCAAATAGTCTTACAAATAGTAGGCAACGTACTACCAGTGATTGCCCAAGATCCATATTTTTTTATTATCATTGTAGGCGCCTTTGAACTACATGATATTTGAATACCTTTACCAGAGGGAGAAAGATGTTTGCATTTTGAGTCAACTGATTATTTGATCATTCCTTAATTAGTCAGAGATCTTTAACCAAGGTAGGTATTAGCCTTGTTGGTCAGAGAGAGAAGAAAAGCCAGCAGACAGGTTGTGAAGCAGTTAAGAGAAGCCTTTTGCAAGTTGTGGACTGGCTCAAAAAGAAAGGCCGCTTCTGTGATGGCAGTGCCACTCTTGCACCGACGTGGTTGTTAAGGGGCATCAGGCCCCCATCTGGTGTTCTGTCCTCATTACAGGAGCCAGCACAGGCTCAGCCCTGTCTGTAGCAGAGGCTCTAAACTGTAGTGGAACAGATGCATTCCAAACAGGATTAGATGAGATATGAAGTCCCAGGCCAGTGATTGCTGGGTCATTCCTTTTGGAACTGGGCATTGCGGGGTCTCACCAGTATTACACACCCTCAGGCTGGCTGTTTTGTAAACTGTTAAGGATCGTACCCATATTTATCATGTTTACTAGCAGCCCATGGCTTAGACTGTGAACCTCATTTAATGGAGTCACTGAAATGAATAAAAACAGGGGCTATTTTTGCCTCATAACCTAGATTTGTTTGCACTAAATATGCAAGCTGAGGGGCGCCTGGGTGGCTTAGTCGGTTGGGCGTCCGACTTTCGCTTGGGTCATGATCTCACGGTTCGTGGGTTCGGGCCCCGCGTCGGGCTCTGTGCTGACTGCCAGCTTGGAGCCTGGAGCCTGTTTCGGTCTGTGTCTCGCTCTCTCTCTGATCCTCCCCTGCTCACGCTGTCTCTCTCTCTGTCTCTCCTAGAAATAAATAANCAACAGGAATTCGGTATATTAAGGCTTTTGAGTTTGCTACTCAGAGGGGCCTGGAAATAAGAATGGTTGCCTTTTTTAGGATTATAAATGTTAATTATATTTTATATAATAAAATATAAAATAACTCTACAACAAAATGAGTCTTAATATGCTTGTAAGGTCTTGCAAGCATGCACTCACTCGAGCCTGGAGCCCAGGGTAAATTAGAGAATGCTTTATTTAAAGCATTAAAGAAGGAAAAGGGGACTGTTCACGAACTTAACTCTAAAATAGTAGACGTCTCTGTCAGCATCCCAGGACGGTGACATTTGCCACCATTGGATACAAGTGGGGAATGGTAAAATTGTGAGGATTAACACATGGCTGCACATAACAGGAAAATATCTGAAGGAAAAAGAGGCCTAGTCAGGGCAGGCGTGTCTTTCTTACAGTCGGACCTGGTGCTGTACCTGCCCTGTGGTGAGGCCCAGCGCCTCCTGTCTGAGGTGGCGGCTAGAGGTGCGGTCAGCTCGTGGGCCTTCCAGACACCTGGCTGGAGGAAGGCGCACTTCCCAAGAACTCCTCATCAAATTTGTCCTTACATCTCATTGACAAGATCTGAACCCCTGGCCATACCTAGCTGCACGGGAGGCGGACAGCTCTGAGCGTCAGGATCCTGGGGCTGCTGTGGAGGAAGCAAAGAACAGACACTGGAGGCAACTAACTGTGTGTCTCCTGCAAGTTGTCTTTTTTGGAAGGTGAGTTTTTAATGCTTGTTGGAAAAACGTTGGCAGAACTTTGGAGAAACTTCCCTGGGGAAGTTTTAGGCATGGAGAGCTAACTAAAAAGTTGAGAGCTTGAGACCTTTCTCACTTCCACATTGCTTTCATACGAGAGCCTGAAAGAGGTCACTTGATCCCTTTGTTCCTTCATTTCCTCATTTAGAAAACAGAAATGGCCGAGTTCGGAACTAAATTCTCAGGGCCAGTGCCGAGGCTCACAGACCAGAGCTGCTTCCCCCCAGTTGTGCCTCCGGTGCCTCAGGACCTGTGGGTGTGTCCGGAGGGAAGGGCTCCCTGGGTGGGGGGATTTCAGGCTACAAGTGAGATCCAGGCCTGGGCCTGTGGATGGGGTGCCCTGGGGCCCAGGAGGAGGCAGACAGGCTTCTCCTCACTACAGTCTCCAGGGCTGGCTCATCCTTCCCTGCCCTGAACCCACCCTCCTCATCTTGCTTTCCTTCCATTCCAGAAGGGAGATCCCAAGTGTCCGCCCTCTGTCGGATGAAAGGGATCTAATAACCAGTTTATTCTAGGTGTCAGGAAAATTGAATGTGTTCTTCTTTCTGAGGCATTTGGACTTTAAGAAGGATGTGTGTGCCAGCAGTCCCTAAACTCAAAAGAGAACCCCTCCAATGGACAGATGTCAGGCTAAGGAATAGGCACGGATAGAAGCTGGGGGCTCTCCCTATGCCTGCCAGGCACTGGGTACAGGCATCTGTCTGCGGCACAGCTGGGTAATTCTGGCCACGCCGGCTATTCCTGTCTTCTTCCCTCCACCCCAGTCCAGTCGTGTGAGTGACACACATCCCTCTCTCACTTCTGGTGTGTGCTCACACACCACTCAGGCGCTCACACGTGGCATTCATGCGTGTACTTACAGCTGCCTTTTGCACATGTGCATACACACCTTTTGTGTTCACACACACACACACGCACGCACACACATCCTAACAAGGCAGTAGCTGCAGGAAGTTGAGCTCCTCTGAGGAGCTATGCTTTGCTTTCTGTCTGATTGGAATCCATGGGAGTTAGGGGTATAAACATGCATGTGTTCAAGAATCTTTATAAACACTCTTTGAATTCATGCCTCTGAAATAAGGAAGTTTCTTTTTTTTTTTTTCCAAAACTAATGATGAAAAATTGCTAATCTGTAGTAATGTTTCCTAGCCTTAAAAAATTTTTTTAGGGGTGCCTGGGTGGCTCAGTCTGTTAAGCATCCAACTCTTTATTTCGGCTCAGGTCATGATCTCCTTGTTTGTGGGTTCAAGCCTCACATTGGGGTCTGTGCTGATAGCACAGGGCCTGCATGGGATTCTCTCTCTCTGTCCCTCCCCTGCTTGTTCTCTTTCTCAAAATAAATATAAATAAACTTAGAAAAATTTTCTTAACTTCACATTTTAGAAAGGCAAGGATTATCAAATGGCTCTTTCTCACCTTCTCTACCACGAGTGGCTCCTGTAGGCAATGGATGAACATAGCATCTTTCCTCGTATCCCAGTGGGAATCATTACTGCTTGAGCTGGTGATTGTCTTCCAGATTGGTTTGCTATCCACTTTTTTCTCAGTAGAAACATAGGTTGTTGGGGCTTTTTTTTTTTTTTCATCTTTGAGAGTGAGATATTTTACTTAAGGGAGGAGTCTGTGAGACTTCATAGAACTATTTTTTTTGCCCCTTCCTGGGTGTGCTGGTCCATGTGTTTTGTGGAACTTGCCTTCCTATTGCACACATGCCAAGGGTGGGTGTCTGGCCCCAGTGAACTGGATGTTTTACTTTTTCAGAAGAAACAAAAACCATTGGGATACCCTGAGTATGCAGTGTAAATGCAGAAAGTGAGGCCCTGGCCAAGAGGGAAGTGGTTCTGATTTCCATGTTTCATCTCCTACTCTTAAAGGGGAAAGCACTTTCAAGGGAATATGGTGGGAGAGAGAAGTACAGAGAAGGCAGAAGTTCTCGAAAGCATTGCTGACTGTAGAATGCCGCCGTCATGTGGCCCCTGGTCCAGTAACCCTTGCTAGGGATGTAGCAGGCATTTGAGCAACATCTGAGTTGAAGATGGTGACCACCACAGGCCGAAAGACACATGAAGTGGAGCATCCGTGGGGCACAGAATAAAGTCCTAGGTCGGGGCACCTGGGTAGCTCAGTTGGTTGAGTGTCTGACCCTTGATTTTGGCCCAGGTCATGATCCAGGGTCATGGAATCGAGCCCTGTCTTGGGCTCTGTGCTGAGTATGGAGCCTGCTTCAGATCCTTTTTCTCTCTCTCTCTTCCCTTCCCTCCCTCCCTCTGCCCCCCTCCCC
>NW_027551558.1:8195883-8235136 GCF_008692635.1 Crocuta crocuta | reverse complement strand
CTGCCCCCCTCCCCCTCCCCCCCCCCAAAAAGAATAAAGTCTTAGGTCAGGATCATGTAACACTGAAGTAGAGCTTTGTCCACTGGGAGTGACACTCACTGTGAGACAGTGTGGACAGGGCAGGTCTGAGCTGTCCCATGGGAAGGAGTGACACTGACTAAGTGGACCCAGGTCGAGCGCTCACCCCTGATGCTGGGGAACTCAGCACTCTGATTGCCTGGCCTGGGTCTGTTGATTGCCTGTGCCCCTAAGTTGAGTGGCTTGAGGGAGGGTAGGAACACAGTTCCACTAATGGAGTGTAATTAGGCAGTGATGTTGGGCTGCCAAAAGGAAAACAGCATCAAAGTAAGCTAACCTAGCTAACCTAGTCCAGACACCCTAAAGGGCTGGCGTGCGTGTGGCTGGGTGCCTGGCTCCCCTGCACCCCCTGTTTGGGAGCCCCCCTTACCCTTTCCTTCTTGGTGTGTTGCTCCTTGACTGGGGTCCTTAGGGGTCCAGAGGAATCACTTAAAATGTTAAATTCGGCTTTACTGTGTTTTGTTGAGGGGGGAGGGTGTTGTGTCCTACAGTGACATGTGGCGTTTGTGCTGAGTGTCATAGGACATAAGTGTCCTTCAGTTACGTAAGTGTAGCTCAGTTTTCTTTGTATCCCCAGAGTATCCTACAGTGCCTGGTACAAAATAGGTGGATAGTCAGTGTTTGTTGAGTGAATGAATGAACAAAGCTGGCGTTTCATTGTGGAAAGTACAAGAAAAGCCTCAGCCTGTCCTAGGAAGACAGCCCATTTCCCGGAGGTCAAGTTGGGGTTCGGTCTTACTCAGGAGAGGGAAGTGAGACCAGGGCTTGTGGCATAGTTGGTGTCCCACCCAGCCAGTCCTTGGGTGAAACCAAACCTGGCAGCTTGCGTCCCTATACCTGGTATGTCCTGCCTTTGCAGTGGCATTCATGTCCGGCACACGAGCCCTGTCAGCCAGCTGGCTGGGACCTGGCAGCTGCTTCTGTTCCTCCAGGAAGAAATAGGGCTTGAGCATCTTGGATTGTTTTCTTTCTAAATGTAATCAACCTTCTCCCATCTGCGCAGGGCCGCAAGTGTGGTATCATAGAGAAGCCCAGTAGGGTGGGGTGCACAGGAATGGTGGCCTCCTCCTCTCCTGGGCCTTGGGGACATCGCAGGACTTCACGTAGAGTCATGTGTCAAGGGTGGGAGTGACAGCTCGAGCTGGGGGTTTGAAGAGAGAAGGTGGGGAGGATGGCGGGTAAGGCATCAGGAAGGAGGCTCAGGAGAGGCGGGGTCAGCTCACCTAGGGGCTCAAGGTCCATCAGGCATTTTCAAGTTTGGGACTTCATCCCATACGGGAGCTTTCTCAGACTTTTTAAAAAACGTTTTTATTCTGTTTTGCCTATCTCATTGTTTTAAATGACAAAAGTGATTCCAAAGTCTTTCTAGGGGTTTGGGGAGACTCTTTCTTAGATGGTAATAGTTCTTGTAACCATATCTGTGTTCTAACCAGGTTTGTGGGCTCCCTCATTTCCGTTCATTGGTATGGGCATCGCAGTTCACTGAACCCTGATGCAGGGTCCCCAGAGCCCACAGTGGTGGCGATGAAGCCATTGTGTGACATGATGTAAATGAAACCAGGACTGTGGAAGGATATTCTAAACCACCTGTGAAAACTGGGCTGGCTGTGAGGAAAGGAAAGTATTGGGGTATGAAGAACCCCAGAAATCTGGGTTTCTAGAAACAAATACTAATTGTCTCAGGGTCCTCTCCTCGCATAGTGAAACAGCTGATTGGGCAGCTCCAATTGACCCTACCTCCCCCACGGTCATGTTCTTGCTATGACCTTATGGGGTCTCCACACTTGGGGGGGTGCAGTATAGACATAAAATATAGTCAAGCCTGTTGGCCAGTGGCTGGGGGAGGGGGTGAGGTAGTGAGAAATTATGGGGACAGGACTTGGCTTGTGGTTGTGCTAGAGGACGTTCCTGCTCTAAGATTTGTGACTTGGGGACTGGGAGCGTAAACTTCACTGGGCCATATAGTGTGGTGATGTGGTCAGGGAGAACCATGTGGCGGAAGGGCAAGGCTGGAGAGTAAGGAAGTGAAGGGCAGAGAGCAGGGGATGAGGCGATGGAAATTATTGCCAGCAGCAGGAGCAGCCTTCTCGATTTCCTCACCTGCTGCGGTGACACTGACCCAGAGAAGTGCCCCCTTTGAATCCCCCAGTCTCTTATTAGTGACTATACACTAATGTCACTTGGTGGGAGTCCTCAAAACCTGCTTGTACTTAGCTTGATTTGACACATTTGATAACATTTGATGTTATGTTTTACAATAGGCATACATTTTCATGGTTCGAACATTAGAAGGTACAGCAGGGTATATATATGGTAAATTGGCCTCCTACCGCAGCCACCCAGATCCCCTCCCGGAGACGCCAATGCCATGTGCTTTTCTTGTGTTCTTCCCAAGGTATTCTGTGTATATGCCAGCAGATGTGTGTGTCCACACTGAAATGTTTTTACGCCCACAGTATCACATTACACATCTGCTGCACCCCTCACCATCTCCCCTTACTATTTCTTGGTAGTCATTGCATAGAGTTTCTCTTTGTTTTGCCCAGCTACACAGCATCCCTCTGCCTGGCTGTGCTGTAGATTCTTTGACTAGTGCTTTCTCTCTCTTTTTTTTAATTAAAAAAAAATTATTTATTTATTTTGAGAGAGAAAGAGAGTGCACGAGCATGGGAGGGGCAGAGAGAGAGAGAGAGAGAGAGATTGAGAGAGAAAGAGAATCCCAAGCAGGCTCTGCGTGGTTGGCATGGAGCCCAACGCAGGGCTTGATGCTACGACCCTGAAATCATGACCTGAGCTGAAATCAAGAGCCAGACACCTAACCGACTGAGCCACCCAGCTGCCCCTGACTAGTGCTCTTTTGAGCTTGGTAGGCTCTTCGTGGTCTGTGTTGGGCACTGATGTGTTAGTTCTTTGAAAGAGGCCACCTACCCCCTTGCCCTAAGTTGTGCATAGAGTATCGCCCTGTCTGGAAGGAGAATGTAGTGTTGGGTGATATTTGGAAGTTCCTCCCCATTTACTGATATTCTCATCTGGACTATAACTTTCTTTGGGGAGTGGAAGGGAGCTAATGGTTAGATATTATTATTCGTAAGATACACTCTTAAAAATATTACCTTTAGTTGGATGCAGGCCTTTTAAACCAACCCATAGCAACCTGAATGAGGCTTGTCAAGGCCACATTTGACCCCAGCTTCAAGAGCAGTGGCTCCAAGGGACTTTGCAGGGCCCACTGCAAGTTCGAGCTGCTACAGGTGCTGCAGATGACCCTGGAGGGACATCTCTGACAGCCAAGACCAGGGATGCATAGTGTTTGTGGCATCGAGCTTGTGATGATATCTGGCTGAGGCTGCTTCTGCCAGCCAGTGACTCAGTTGCTCCTCCCACCATTCCTTGTGTCTGAGACGGAAGGGAACAGCCTGGATGCAGGCATTTGTGAATATGTCATTGGAGTCATGTTGGATGGTCCTTGTCAGCTTCTAAATCTGCAAGGTAGTCCTGGTAGTTTAGCACAGTGGAGCTGGTGTGCAGTTACCTCGCATGGCAGCATTGTACGGGTAGAGGACGTCTGTGAGGCCCCCATCTTCAGGCCTGGGGGGGCAGTGGTGGTCTCTTGCTGCACCTGGGGACGCTCTAGAGAACAAGACTAGATGGTAGCCCACCCCCTGAGGGTTCACAGCTGTACGCTGCTTCCCAGCCCCTGTGTGGGTGTCAGCAGGACACATCCAAGCTGTGAGGCCTCTGTGGGGGCAGGGGAGGGGGAGTCGAGGGCTGCCAGATGTTAGATGTTACCCCTGGGGTCTGCTGTGTGCAGTGCCAGTGGCCAAGTGGCGCTGAGGTGGCTCTTTCTACCCCATTAGTGGCTGTCAGCCAGCCCAGGACACTGGTCTGTGCTGGGTGAACCCAGCTGTTGCAGAAGTTCAGAGAAGAATGGGAGCAAAGAAGGCAGTTCAGGGGGCCAGCAGATGACAGCTTTCCGGAAATGAACAGGCTTCTTCTCGTTCATATTTTCTCTAAAATACTCTTGAGGTTTTGAGGCTCCACCCCAAGCCCTTTGTGGCTGAGGGCTGCTTGTCCTGGTGGAAGGGATGGTCTTCAAATCTTGTGCTGGCCTGAGTCCGGGTGATGGGGTCCTGGGGCAGCACACAGTCCTGCCTCTGAAACTGATTGAAGGCAGAGGGGAGGCAGAATTGCTGTCAGGGTCGTGGGGCCTCCTCCACACAGAGCCCAGGAGGAGGCCGCTAACAGCGGAGGAAGTGGAATTATTGCACATGGTGCGTTTCGACATTGGGACTCAACCCTCAAGAAGGAAAACCAAGTGTGGGGGTGCATGGTGCCCGGGCTGAAGAAATGAAAAGTTGGCAGAGGGCCGAACGTTAACTGCCTTGTCTTTTGCTTGCCCACTTGGCCTTTCTCTTGGGCTGGCCCTGGCAGGGCAGAGTTCTCTCGCCCCACACCAGCTTCAGGGCCTGTGGCTGGGAGAAGTTCTCTTGCTGTGTTTATTCAAGGTAAGGGATCTCTGATGACAGCTTGTGATGCCTAAGGCCAGGAGGGTCTAGTCCATGAGACATCAGGAAAACTCCCTGTGAGTATTGGAGTTAATTGTACTGGATGTTTATGCCTGTGACAATATTGTACTTATAATGGGATGAGCAAAGAGTCCTTGCATAGCTTTGGAAACTCCCTTTTGGGATGCAAATGAGAGAAGCAATAAATATGAGAGAATTTTTTAAGTGTAAGCAGGATGGGGTGTCTGGGTGGCTTAGTTGGTTAAACGTCCAACTCTTTTTTTTTGTTTGTTTTTAATGTTTATTTTTGAGAGAGAGAGAGACAGCATGAGTGGGGGAGGGGAAGTGAGAGAGGGAGACACAGAATCTGAGGCAGGCTCCAGGCTCTGAGCTAACAGCAAAGAGCCCAACACAGGACTCGAACTCATGGACCGCGAGATCATGACCTGAGCTGAAGTTGGACCCCAACTGACTGTGCCACCCAGGAGCCCCAAGTGTCCAACTCTTGATTTCAACTCAGGTCATGGTCTCATGGTTAGTGGGATCAAGCCCTGCATTGGGTTCTGTGCTGACAGCAGGGAGCCTGCTTGGAATTCTGTCTTCCTTTCTCCTTCTTTCTTTCTCCCTCTCAAAATAAATAAATAAATCACAGCCTAAGGCGGTAGCTCTTCACCACCGCCGGCTGGTAGTCCAGGGAGGGTGGCAGAGACTGTCTTTCACTGATGGACATTTCTTCAGTTCCTACTGTGACATGCACCTTGATGATTGCTTCACACGCCCGCATTTAGTCCCCTTGTATTAGTTTCCTAGGACTTCTGTAGCAAATTCTTATGGACTTGGTTGCTTAAACCAACAGAAATGTATTCTCTCACAGTTCTGGAGGCTAGAAGTCTAAAGTCAGTATTGCAGGCTCCAAATCGAGGGAGGGTTCAGCTGTGCCATGCTCTCCCCTCTAGCACTGGGGGCAGTCCATTTCTTCCCTTGTCTAGCTTCCGGTGGCTGCTGGCATTCCTTGGCTCATGTCCCCACCCCCACCTCCCCACCTCCATCTTCAGCTTCAGCTGTGTAGCATCTCCTCTGTGACTTCTTCCTTTTGCTTCCATCACATGCCCTTCATCTGTCTGAAATCACCATTAGCCTCCTCCTTATAAGGGCACTTATGATTGGAATTAGGGCCCACCCATGTCATGTGATCTCTCTACCTCTGGGTCATCAATTTAGTCACATATGCAAAGTCTTTGCCATTTAAATAGCATTCACAGGTTCCAGGGATTAGAACGTGGACATCCCCCTCACTTGCCCTACCACATCCCACAACAGCCTTCCGAGGACACTCAGTGGATGTATGAGGAAGCCAAGGCTTGGAGAGGCTGGGAAGCTCTTGGGTGGCCATGGTTCTGTCTTCCCTCTGAGGCTACCACAGGAGCCATTATGTAATGTCGCTGGACATGACCCGATGAACAGATAAGCCCCTGTCGTTTCTCCATGTTGTTACATTGGTTTGAGAAAAATAAGAGCTTTGGGGTCAGGTGTCATCGCTGCACCTTGCTAGGGACATGTTTGTTGAATGAATGAATTTGTTTCACTGTGGCCCGATGGCTTTGGACAGCCTTGTTCTCCTCATCTATACGTTGATGATAGAACAACCTGGTGAAAATTAGGTGATATCACGTGGGTGAAATGGCCCAATATGGGCGTGTGTGCTGTGTCCTTAGTCAGTGTGAGCTCCCGGTCCTAGCCAGGGAGAAGTCACATGAAGGCCAGGTGAGGTCTAGGATGGACTGTGTTAATCTCTGATAGAAATATGCGTCGGGAGGCGTGCAAACAACCGGCTCACTGATAGGACAAACATCTCTCGAATACCTCCTTGTGCTGGGCAGTCTGATAGGTAGAAGGAAAAGAGCAGCAAGCAGAACATACTCTTCCCGCCTTGGGATTGGGGGCTGGGGAGCCAGAGGACAGACAGTTGAAAAGTTTTTCCACTATTGTGGACTGAGGAAAGTGGTCTTTGATGTGAATGTGAACAGATGTGTGTATTACATATTTTTTTGTATTTATATATTATAAATGTGAAAATTGACAGTGCATGTTCCTGAGTTTGTTCCATATCTTCAGCTTGTCCTCCTCGCCCCACCTACCTCAGTGGCTGTTTGGAGGTCCCTGATAGCTGACAAGGCCCCTTAATCTCCCTCCCCAGAGAGTGGAGCCTGCTTTCTACCTCCTGTCCACACTGAGCCCCCGCTCAGGTGGGTGGGGCCTGCAGTCTTTCCCTGGGTACCCTGGATTTGGGCCTCTGACCTCCCTCTGATCATCTGGCCCCATACCCAGGCCAGCTCTGCCCACCTTGCTCAGTCTGCGCTCTGTCCCCCAAAGTCTTGCTCCGACCTCTCCACAGATACTCAGGAAGGTACCTGCCTCGTGTTTCTTAAGCTAACCTTGCTGAGAACTCACTGTGTACCAGGGCCCGATGGCTCAGGTGGGGTCACCTGCATTTCCTGTCATGAATTACGAGCCACTAGCAGAGCCTTGCTGAATGCTAGTTGCTGTGTTCCATCCACATGTACATCACTCATCTTACAGTTGAAAGAATTGGGGTGCAGAGAAGTTCGGTCATCCAGCTGGTCAGTGACAGGGCAGGGGTCACGGGGCTTTCTGTCCACAAAGCTCCTTACTTACAGCTAAGCCGGGTAGGCCCTGCCCAATGATAGACCAGCCACCAAATGCATAGCAGTGGCAGGGGGTGCCAGCAGGTGACAGTGTCTGTATGCTTTTTGATGGGGACCCACAGTTTCATTTCCAACTCTCTTTTATTTTTTTAATTTAAAAAATTTTTTTTTAATATTTAGAGAGAGAGCGAGAGAGAAGGAGCAAGAGAGCGTGCACACAAGCAGGGGGGGTGGGGAGAGGGAGGGGAAAGAGATAATCCTAAGGAGATTCTGTTCAGCACTGAGCCTGATGCGGGGCTTGATCTCATGACCCTGGGGTCATGACCAGAACCAAAATAAAAAGTCAGACACTTAAATGACTGAGCCACCCAGGCGCCCCTCCATGTCTCTTTTAAATACTTGTCTCCTGCTTGTGTATGTTCTGGCAGTCACTCAGTGAGCACGCCAGACTTTTGGACTCTGAGTCTCTTCAAGTAGAGCTGGGGAGACAGAGTTGCTGTGTTTTCCCCTTGGATGCCTAGAGCCCATGCAGTACACCCCCCTCCCCTTCCCCTCGTCTGTTTACCCATCACCACTCTGTTATCTTGATCTGCCGTCTGTTTACATCCTTTCTCTGTCCGTGTTACCAGTTTAGACTGAGAACTCGCTGCTGCAGTGTTAGTGACCACCCCCTCCCCACTAGTGTGGCGGCAGGTATGGTGGAGTCCCACCCTTAGAAGTGAGCAGAAAGTCTCTTCTCTACCTCTGTGGTTTAGCATCTGAGTGATGGAAAGATTCTTTTCCTTAAGTAACAAATGCTTTTGCATATACCCAGCACATATCCACTCACATTTGATTTTCTTGTGTATGCACATGTGAACACACACTTGATTTTCTTGTATTCTAATAACATTTTCCTTATTTTAAAATAGCAAAAGAACAAATGAGTCAAACAGGCATTTGCCTATTGGCTTGGACACTTAAATACCATCTTAATGGTAATTTTATATGAAAAGAAATATTCGCTGGGTTCCAAATAATTTATAAATGGACTTTGGGAGTGCAGCCTGTTGATTGAACTGCCCAGAAGTTCAGCCACTCTTTTGTGGAATTCCAGAACTGAGTTTTAAAATATTTATCAATTATAGCGCTTTGTTTACTTTCCAATGCAGTGAGACCATGAACTAATTTAACATGTGATAGCCCAAAATAAGTGGAATAATAGCAAAATATTGAGGTTTTACAGTTAAGGGGTAAAGACACCCCAATTTTGATGTCTCAGTAAAGAGAACAGAAAATCTAAAGGTGCCATCAGGGAGTTGTAATAAAGGAATGGAGGGGAATAAAACCCAAACCAGAGTCAGTACTGTGTGAGGTGAGACTGGTGGGTCACATTTGTGGTCCTGAGACCTGTGGCATTTCTTTTTTGATAGTTTTAATCTTGAACCCAGTGAGACTTCAGTTTGTGAAGGAGAAAAAACACAGTCTTGAATGGTGAAGGATCAAAGTCTGTTTACCCTTCATGGGTTCACAAGGGGACCATAAATCCAGCTGAGACCAGACGCAGAGCTCACGGCTGGACATGGAGGGCAGGAGGGACCTCAGGTCACCAAAGACCCCTGTTACTGGGAACTCCCAGCCTTGGGGATTGGGCAGAGACCTCTGGAGATCAAGGCTGGTATGGCAGAGGAGGGGCCAGCCCTGCAGAGCACCTGGACAGCCTGGAAGAGGGAGGTGCTGGAAGTTAGGGAGGGACGGAGACAGTGCAACTTTCTCCACCATGGCTGCACATTACACTCCACGGGGGGCTTTCAAGAAACATGGAAGCCTGTTTACTGGCCACTTAGGGCCAGTAAAGTAATGTGGGGGTGGGGCCAGCATTGCCGTTTGTCACCCCTTTCCATTAGGTGATTCTGAGGTGCAGTTGGGGTGGAGTGGCTGGGCCCTGGGGGTTCGGAACTTGGGCTTCTACCCCGGGCCAGCCTGTTTGAATCCCCATGGGGGCTGGTCTCTTCAGTGCTGAGCCTTAGTGCTCCCATGTCTCCGGCCGGAAGGTGAAATGAGGCCATGTGCACACATGTAGTGTACTCCACTGGACACCAGGCCTGGCTCCGTGGTGGTAGTGGCTGAGACTGATGGAAAAGGGCCCTGACCTCTCTCCCTTCAAGGTCTCACTTGGATGAAACCACACCCTGGTTGTGGGTGCCTCTCAACACAGTGGCCTGTGGCTGGAGAGGACAGCCACATTGACGGGGCTCTAAATTTACAACCTCAGAGCGTGGGTGAGACCACTTGGCCTCCAGAGCGTATTTTGCCACAGTCCTAGCCCAGGGGTTGGCCTGCTTTTCTGGAAAGGACCAAATAATATTTTAGGCTTTGTAGGTGGTACAGACTCTGTCACAGCACCAGCAAGCTCTGCTGTTGTAGTGGGACAGCTGCTGCAGGCAGGGCAACAACTGCATGCAGCTGTCTTCCACTAAAACTTTCTAAAACACATGGTGGGCAGGATGTGGCTGACCCCTGTCCTAGACGGTCGTGTCATACCTTCTCCTCAAACCTCTCACACCTCTGGTCTCCACCTCACCCTACCCTGCTCACCGCTGCTGGCCTCGCTTCCAGCAGCCCGGACTGTACTCCTGTAGACCAGCCACCAGCTTCAGTGCCACTCTCACGGTCTGAAGCCAGCCTCTCCTACACTGCTGCCTGCCCCCCAGCAGTGGCCGGTCTCTAGCCGTCATCACTCCCTCCCTCATCCTTGGAGCATCCTCCCCACAGCTCCCGGGACCCCTCACTTTGGATTGCCCACCTGTTTCACTCAGTCTCCTGGGCTGGTTTCTCCTCTACTCCCTGATACCTCCGGGGCCCAGTCCCGGGCCTGTGCCCTGCTCCGGCCTTTGGTGGTGTCATCCATTCTGATGGCTCACTTAACCTCCTACAGGCTGACCGCTCCTCAATATACTACTCCAGTCCAGATGTCTCCCCTGGACTCCAGGCTTGTGTATCCATTGCCTTCCTGACAGTAAACATCTCACCTGTGACGTGTCCCAAACCAGCCTCATTGTCATACTCACCTGCTCTTCCCACCTCTGTGAATGACCACATGCTCCTTCTGTTGCTGAGGTGGTCAGCCAAGCCTTGGAAGTGTCCTTGACAGCTCTTGGCTTTCCATATCATCTGCCAGGAAGTCCTGCTGGCTCCATCTTCAGAATACATATGCATCTCCTTTCCCTGTGCCCTCGCCTCTGCCTTCATTACTGCAGGGCATCTGCTCTCCCTGCTGCTGCCCTTGCCCCTGCTCAGGCTCTTTCCAGCAGAGCAGCCGGAGGACCTTCCAGAGCAAAATCAGATGAGCTCGCTCATCCGCTCAGAACCCTCCTGAGGATTCTCATGGATGTAGGCAGCGGTCATGAGGCTCCACAGTGCATCCTCCCCACCACCTCCCCCGCCTTTCCCCCCCACTGCCAAATTCATCTCCTCCTACTGTCTCTTCTCTGGCCTCAGGCAGGTTGCCCTGGGTTGCCTTCTGCCTGGCATCTCTTCCCTCAGATACCCACAGGGCTTTCTTGCTCTCAGAGTTTCCTTGGGTCTCTGCTCAAATGCCACCTTCTTGGGGCGCCTGGGTGGCTTAGTCGGTTAAGCGTCCGACTTTCGCTTAGGTCATGATCTCGTGGTTCGTGGGTTCGAGCCCCGCATCGGGCTCTGTGCTGACTGCCAGCTCAGAGCCTGGAGCCTGTTTCAGTCTGTGACTCCCTCTCTCTCTGACCCTCCCCTGCTCACGCTGTGTCTCTCTCTCTCTCTCCTGGAAATAAATAAAACATTAAAAAAAAAAAATTAAAAAAAAAATGCCACCTTCTTAGTAAGGCCCATCCTGACCACTCCGTTTAGAATTGTGCTTCCCCCACCCCCTGCTTTTTGTTGTTGTTATCATTCTCTGTAATGGTATCTTGGGTACTCTTCCCTGAGTTTCTTTAGAACCACAGCGTTGGCACAGGATGGGCCCACACGAGGCCCACGCCCAAGCAGTTGTCTCAGACCCCTTGCAACAAGACACCACGTTTGCCATGTTTACAGCAGGCATTGCGTGAGCGGCCCGGGGAGTAGCTCAGCCAAGTGCCTGGCGTAGGGTTGGGAGGCAGCTACGGGAAAGTCCCGCTTGCTGTTTAATAACAAAGGCAACTTTATTTTTCATTAAAAGTTTAGGAATTACAGCCACAAAGCCTTCTTAATGACACTGATTATGAAGATCATGTTCGTCTTAGACATATAAAGGAGTCATATGTGGCTTGAGGCTGTGAGGTATTAACCCATCCAGTAGGGTTTTTATCCCATAGGATTTGTGGCTGCCACGAAGACTTTGCTCAACCTTTTCTTTTTTTCCTTTTTCCTCTCCTTTTCACTTCTTGAGATTTCAGAATCCTCCTCTTTGCCTTGTCATGTCCCCAGATTTTAGGGAGCCCAGCCTAGACTTGGAGGTATGGGAGTGGGGAGAGTGGCCTGTGGGGGCTGATCAAGCACAGGTGCACCCCGCCCTGGCTGCCTCCTGCCCGGAGCCCTGCATGCCTGTAAGCAGCCACTGCATGAAGAGGAGAGGTGAGGTCCATCTGCCACTAGTTCTGAGCTCTAAGGGAGCTGAGGGCCTGCCTGCGGGTCTGTGTCCCTGAGTGGACAGCCTTTCCCTTCCCCACCATTGAGGGGCACGGCCAGGAAAGCAGCCCAGAGCCTTAACCCGCTGCACCTCACCCCTATGCAGTGGGGGTGTTTCTCCCTTCTTGGCCAGGCACTTAAGGAGCAGAAGGGGAAGAAGTATGATTCCAGGACTATGAAGAAGTGGTAGTGAGTTGGGTGGTCACTTCCTTGGATGTGCTTCCTGTCAGGCATACTGCAGGGCCAGGCTATAGGAGGAACTATGAGACATTTCAACGAAACCTTCACTGGCCTTCTTTGAAGAGGCTTCAATAGGGGTTTCATTTTTGCTATTACCCATTCAGTCTGGTATGTCAGGAACCAGAATGATTCAGGCAAACTTTTGATTTGAGGTCACATTAAAAGGTTTTAGTCATGGGTGTTAGATGTGTGCGTGCATGTGTCTATGGCTTCACCGCAGATGGCCAGCATGAATGATGCTCTGATCTATGCCCTGTGAAGACACTGTTTCATTATTTTACAGCCATTCCATGAGACACTGTATGGGATGAATGACCCTGTGAGGTTAAAAAAAATTTTGAGTTTTGAAAAGCTTTTTTTTCTTTCCTTTAAACTTGGTCATCTCACTAAGCTATCAGAGGAAACTGTAGAATTAAAATATATGACAGATGGGAGTTTTGTTTTGTTTTTTAACTTAAGATACCTGTCATATTTTGTCACATTTGGAATATTCCTGTTAGGCTGAGTTTAAACTCTTGTGGATGCAGGTGTGGGTGATGGTGAGGTGCGCTTGGACATTAGGCCTATGAATCTACTGCTGCTCGGAGGCTAAAATCCTAGGTTGAGCTTTCAGGAACCAGGGACGAGCGCGGTGTTTGCTAAGTGGACTGGTTTGAAATGCTCAGCCCAGTGATCTGCTAGCTTCCCCTCGGCCCCCAAATATCCCATAAATATTGAAGCTCCCAAGATGTCGTAGACCTCGTTAGTGGATTTGCCCCTGCCCTCGTGGCCCCCAGGAGTCCCTGAGAAACCCCCGTGTGGCTAAAGTCCCGGCGCATGAGATCAGGTTATAGATCCGCAGTTCCACCCTGTGCCAGGCAAACTGTGCTAGAGGGTCTGGAAGGGGCGTGGGCTGATTTAAGCGGGGACCATCTTGGGTGACGTTGATAGAGCTGGTGTGGCATTGGTGCTGGGCTCCTATTTGAGACCTGCCTGTTATGTGTCCCACAGGAGTTTGTGGGGACCAAGAGTATCGACTGGGCTGTGTGCTCCCCCGCCACCAACAAGGCCCCTTTTCTGGTCTCCCATGTGATTCTGTTTTCTCTTTCTCTTCTGTGGCCAGGCCTGTATCTGCCTGTGGCCCCCTTGCACTGGACACTGGCAGAGAGCTGGGGCGGGGGGCTAAGTGGTGATAAGCAGGAGCCACAGATGGGGTCCTTGGTGAGGGGAGGAGGGTGTAAGGACGTGGCTGGACTTGAACCGGCCCCCACCCCCTCCGACAGTTCCCTTAAGGCCTATCCAGAGCAGAAAGGTCAGTGGTGTGAACATGTACAAATTGCAGCACCCAGGGCCTTGATCCCTCCAGCAGGTGTTCACTGCCATCCCCCATGCAGGGCCCCGCCCCCAGCACCTGTGGGTACCATGGGGAGAATGGTGTTAGAGTAAAATTCCCTGTGGGAGCTCAAAACTCAGGGGAGAACCTGACCCGAAATGAGAGGGGCAAGCACTGGGGCAAATGTCCAAGGGGCCAAGTGGTTCTTGCAAAGGGACCTGGTGCAGATGCCTGTCCCATTCTCCAGCTGCTTCTGCTGAGGCACTTTCTCCTGCATTTAGCCGTTTTGTATGTGTCACCCTACCCTGTAGACTGTGACTTTCATGAGGGAGAAGCCCCAGTGGCGTTTGCAACACCTCCCCCAGGCCTGGCTCACTTCACTGACCATCTGATGTGGGCCTTGGCCCCATGAGTCATCAGAGTAAGGCATCTGCAGAAACAGGGAAGCGACTAGGGGATCCGAGCTACTCCAGTTGTAGAAGAGGGATCCGAAGGCCAGAAAGGATGAGTGACCTGCCCAGAGACGTGCACCTTAGCCAGGGCTGGGGCTAAGCCCAGGCCCCTGGCTTCCCTCTCTCCATGAGGTGCGCCTTTCTGCTATGCTCAGCTGCTCTTCCATTAGCCCCAGAGTGGAGGGAGGGAGGGCATCACAGGTGCAGCGCAGAAAGGGTGATAGCCAAGTTGTTGACTCCTGCCTCTCCTGAATGCTCTGGGCACTGGTCATGGCGGGCTGCTTTAGGAAACTGTGGTGTGGTCGGCAGCCTCGTACAGGACAGGTAGTGGCCGCAGGGCTGGTTGCTGCCTCTTGAGCCTTGGTGAGTCACTGGGGGCCTGTGACACTTGTAGTCTGGAGCACCCTCACTCCTGGCCTGCGGACTACTCCACCTTCCCTATATTCATCTACTCATCCTGCCTTCATCTGTCCATCTCAGGTCCCTGGGAGTATACCAGCTCCCATTTGCACAGTGGACGGGGTGCTTTATGTCTGTCCTTCTGTCCCATCTAGCCTCCCCTGGAAACAGAAGGGCAGAGTTTATTTGTTTCTCAGAAGCTGGAAGTGACACTTCTGTTAAACGGCTGCCTAAGGTCACACAGCATTAAAAAGCTGATCTGGGTCTTAAATTATCTTGACTTCCCACTTCACCAGGAAATGGAATGAAACATGCTTGAGAGTTAATACATATGATATTGGGAAAAATACAGTTTGTTCACTGTGGGTCAATTTTCAAATTTCAAAATTTGTTTGAGGCTATTACATATCTTACGTAGTTACACACTATGACGATGTTTACCTGTGACATCACTCAAAAATTACAAAAGGGTAAAGAGAGAAAAATCATGGTGCCTGTCCTGTCTTCTAGCTCCCCTCTCCAGAGGCAGCCTGTGGGCCCAGCATTTTTGGCATCCTCCTGGAGGTGGTGGTCGTGTACAGACATGTATGTTACTGTGTCATTTTCCTTCTACAGCATGTGTTCATTTAATAGTTTGTGTGGAAAGCCACCCACCCAGGTTAGGAAATCACTTGTGGTTTTGTTTTAGTTTCCCGTTAATTTCTCTTTTTGTATTAATAGCATCTAATATTACCTTGTTAGTCTCAAGATCAGCCTGCTGCCAAGTGGATTTTGGTGTCCGTGGTGCGGTAGGCTGAGGGCAATCTCCCATCCTTCTGGGTGCTTGGTGGGGTCCATGGCAAGTTTTGTGTTTTTCTTTTATTTTTTTTAATGTTTTATTCATTTCTGAGAGAGAGAGCGCGCACGCGAGAGAGAGCGTGAGCAGGGGAGGGTCAGAGAGAGAGGGAGACACAGAATCCGAAACAGGCTCCAGGCTCTGAGCTAGCTGTCAGCACAGAGCCCGACACAGGACTCAAACCCACGAACCGTGAGATCATGACCTGAGCTGCAGTCGGACGCCCAACCGACTGAGCCACCCAGGCGCCCCAGGTTTTATGTTTTTAAGCAGGACTCCTACATTCCAAGGATGTCCTCCAAAGTAGTTGCACTTGGAGGAGTGTGGTGTTCTTTGCAATGTGGAAATGCCCTAGAGACCTTACTGCTCTGTGCTCCCAAGAGCGTGGGGTGATATGAGCCCTGACTGGTGCTTTATGACTTTCACTCCACAGCTGTCATTGAGGGCTGGAGCAGATAACTGGCCGCCCAGCGTCTCCTGGCTGCTGAGTGACAGATGAGATTCAAACCAAGCTCCTGACCCCAGGTCTTGGCCTTCTCGTATTCCACGAGGTGCTGGAGGCTGCAGACCCGTTTCAACGAGGCTGCTGTTGCCCCAGCATCCACCATCTCCCTGGCAGTCTGCTACCTCTCCTTGCACATTGCCACTGACATCAGCCTAAGCGAAGCACAAGGAAATCAGTTTCATTATTTTATAGTCATGGCTTTTAAGAAAACATCTATTTTATTGATTAAAAAAAGCATTGCAAGTAGTTTTTCTAATGTACTGAACCCCTCTGGGGCGTTGAAGATACGAAATTGATGTTTTTCAGTCAGTCATTTAATAAAAGCTTGTTTGAGGTTGCTTCCGTGGGTCAGCTCTGTGTTGAGCACTGAAGGGTTAAAGATGGAGATGATTCAGTCCCTTCCTTTGAGCTCAGGGGAAATGGGGATTTACAGGGTATTAAAGACTTTTTTTTCTTTATGGCTGTAGAGAAGGCTGTGTCATAAAGAGCGGAGGGTATTTATTTCTGCCTGGATGTGGGAGAAGCTTCACAGAGAAACTGCTATTTAAACTGGTCATGAAACATGAGTAGGAATTGTCAAGCCCAAGCCCACAAGAACAAGAACAGGAAAGGTATTCCTGGCAGAGGGGACAGCCTGAGCGAAGGCATGGACATACATATTCGAAAGCCTGAGAGAAACCACCTGTGCTGTGGCGTTTAGTCAGCCTGGGAAAGGTAGCTGGGCCACAGGTGCTTGCCGGTGAAGGACTGTGGATTGCATCCTTCGTGTGCTGAGAAAGCCGTGGAAGGGATTTCATTTGAGCCAGAGAGTTAGCCTATCAGATTTCTAGGTCACAGAGAGCCTTCCAGAATCCTGTCCGTGGGCTGTGGTTCAAGTACCGAAAACATCTCTCTCCCCCAAGCTGTTGAAACTCAACTTTTGATTAACCAGGAAGACAGACTTGGTCGGAGAGGGTTAAAGCAAAATCACAGGTAACATAAAAGGAGCCAAAATGTAGTACAAAATGAGTTGAATCTGGTAAAAGTTACATGTAAAATTGAAAAGCACGTCGAACTTCACAGATACGTTGTTTTTATATTTTAAAATGTCAGTATTTCACAGCGCGACCAAAAATGGTTATAGCTGCGGCCACAGCAGCCCACTGCTCGCCCCCTGTTTTCCTTACTGGGGCGGGGGCTCTGGGAGGAGGGGAGCAGCACTCTCATGATGGAGAAGGACCTGTTTCTGTAGGGGGCCCCCGTGTGTCCCCCTTTGTTGTCAATAATTCCAAATTGTACTCAGTAGAGTGCAATTGTAGTGGTTTTCATTTTTCCCCACAAATACACTGCTTTCTCATTGTTTACCAAGGCTCATCCACACATGTTTAATCCACCCACAGGTAGTCAAGATTTGATGGTAGAATCTTACTAAAATCAACTCCAAATAGCTTGGTGGTAACGAGCCTCCTTAGCAATGAGATTTTGCCCACGTTTTCCTCCATAATAAAATGAGTCAGACTTGCCACCTGAAAATTTTTTTTAATCTCAAAATTTTTAAGAGAATTTAATTAGAATGGGCATATAGGATAATGAGGATTTATATTGTAAGATACTTGATTTATTTTTTTAAATTGAGATTGCAGAAACCTTTTAAAAATTTGAGTCTTGATAGTTCCTAGAATTTGAATTTTGCTTATTCAGTGCCAGTTAATGCCAGGTTTCAGGCCAGGCATTGCTAGGACACACGTACCGTGCCAACTGCACTGGGCCCTGAGGGTCTGTATATACTCACCCCGACTGGATTCTTGGTCAATCTCAACGTGGCTCCACACTGAGTGGAGGTTGCCCTGCTGGTCTGCCCTCAGGAGGGTTCAAGCCCAGGAGCTCCTCAGAGCAGGGACTGTCTCTAGCTGGGTCGTACCCTTTATTATGGGGGTGAGCAGCAGCCTCCCCCCACCCCATCAGGTTTCCAATCCCCAGTCCTGGCGTCCTGGAGGCGCTAATCACGGCACTGTGGCCCAGCCCTGGGTGTGTGCAGGGAGGAAAGAGCTGGAGGCAAGTCTGCTGAGGGTGCCATCTGGGGTGGGTTCCAGGAGACCTGTCCAGCTCCGGAGGGGAGTTGGGCCTGCCTCTGTCTGAGTTCCTGGTTGCCAGCATAGAAATTCTCAGGGGGCCCTCTGGCCTCTTCTTTTCTAGCCAGGTTTCTAATGGGTGCTTTTAATAGATTTATCGACCTTCATCAAGGCCTTATTTCCTGTTGTAAATTTTCTGCGTTCCCTGGGTGCTTACAGCCTCTCCTGCTGTCCTTGATCCAGTGGCTTGGCACGAGTGCTTCCAGAACCCTTGCTTCTGAATGGATGGGACAGTCCCGGGGGCTTGGGAGTGTTGCATGGCCTTGGTAGTAGTGATAGTAAGAATAGCAGCAAACACGTGTGTGTGTGCCATGTACGGTTTATGGGGATGAAACAATCTCGTCCATGCAACAACCCGATGAGGTGGGTGCTTCGTAGGCCAGTTTCAGAGGGAGAAACTGAGGAGCAGGAGGTCGAGCCAGTCAACTCTGGTTATGCGTGGCCTGGGAGGTGGCAGGGCTGGGATTGGAACACAGATGGTCTGGCCCCAGGCTGTGGGGTAGGCCTCCTTCCAGGGACAGGGGGTCCGTTCCACCTGCTGTCCGGACTCCCTGAGGTACCCGCAGCAGCACACTTGTGGCCTTTTGTCCTGAGCAGGTGTGGTGGCACATTCTGGTCATCCTGCCTGAACTGGGGAAACCACGGTCTCGGCAAGTGACTGCCCCAGGCTCTGCTCCCCAGTTCTAGGGGCATCTTTGCTTGCAGCCTTTCTCTATCTAGGGTACAACACCATGTTTGTAGACCGCAGCCTAACGAGAGAGGATTAACCAAAGCCTCGATTCCAGCAGATCTTGAGCTGTTTTGGCTGGCCGTCACCTTTCCCTGCCTTGTGTCCGCAGGACACAATGTTGGTGTTATGGGAACTTCCTTCCCTTTGTGAGAGAATAAGACCCTGGCAGTCACGGTCCCCGCATGAGTGACTAACCCTCTTCGACCCAAAGCTTGGCTGATGAGCAGGGACTTTCTCCCTCTGCCACACCCTGCTGCCACCTCTTCCGGCCTGTGTCCATTCATCAAGGGGCGCTGCTCCTGCTCCGGACACCGTGGAGGGTGAGGGAGGACAGGCTGCGGGCTCCTCTGTCTGCCACTGCCTGAGCTCCCACATGGGCGGAGAGATCAGAGGTGGAGGACAGAATTTGAGTCAGGAGGACTTGGAGTCTCAGTTTCCTGGGCCTTAAATGGGCTGGAGTGGGAGGTGGTTAAACACCATCCACAGCTTCTAACCTTGTATTATTACACAGCCCTGACCTTCCAAACTCTGGGTCTGTTTTGTGGCCCATTTAGGAGCTGCCTTTGATCTCCCTAAAATAGGATGTGCTATTTTGGACATTGCTCTCCGTGAGAGGGATGTGTGTTTAGAGCTAAAATAGGGTGTACTTTTTAATTTGTGGGTATTTCCTTTTCCTGTCTCAGGCACACTGTGTTTAAGTCATAGTATCTTCCCTCCCATCCAAGAGGACAGCCTCGGGCCAGCCGAGCAGACAGACTGGGCTTGGTGAAGGCCTCTCTCTTCAAGACGTGAGGGAAGGCCTCCTGCTCTGTCTGTACCCAGGATGTCTCTGTGTCTGGGGGGAGCTTTTACAGCATTCTGTTACTTGTCTGTTGATCTGAGGATCAGGTCATTTGCCCAAGACCTGAGGGGTTCCAGGGCAGAGGCGACTAAGAGCCTTCCTTATAGCCTAGGTGCTTTCTACCCAGCTTTGCTGAAGTTATGGTCAGAGTGGGGATGGGGCAGCCCTCAGCCCAGATCTGAGTTAACTGTGGGGAGGTGTTGAGTTACATAAACACACACTCACACACACACACACACACACACACACACACACACACATCTTGCACCAAATAGTTGTGATCTCTCTTTTGGCCTTTTTTCTTGGTCAACTTTGTGGCTGTGAAGAGGGTAGGTGCCCCAGGAGGGGAGGGTGGGAGGCTGGGGTGGGAAGGCTGAGGAAGGCTAAGGGTCCCATTCTGTCCTAACTTACTCTGCATTCCCTTCTTCCATCACTGTCCATGGACGTAGCCCACACCCTTGTCTTTCTCTTGTGGTGCTTTTTCAGTTGATTGAAGAGAGGTAAGACTGAGTTTTCATAGAGCATGAAGACTTACTTGGAAACAATTGTTTCAAGCTTCAAGCCTCTTTCTAAAACAGGAAGCTAGACATAGCTTCTCCAGCTTCAGTGGCATAGAATCGTCTGGAGGCCTTGTTCCAGGCACATTACTGGGCTCCACCTCAGGGAGTCGGCTCTGATAGGTCAGGCACTTCCTACAAGCTCCCACATGATGCTGATGCTGCTGGTCCCTGGACTGTGCTTTGAGTTATCCTGGACACTTGTCCCTCTTCCAGCCCCCACTGGAGATGTTATCTTATTTGTGTCACCTTCCCCAAATGGGGCTACTTCTTTCAGTGCCAGTTGCTCACATTTCTAAATCTGGGAGTGTGAAGAGGGGTTCCTGGCCCCTCTCTAATGGACAGCAGTTCTGATGGGGGAGACAGAATCTGCTGTACTCTGGCAGGACCTCCTCCTGCCTGTGCCTCATGAGATGTCCCATGGCTACCCCACCACGATGAGTTTAGCAAGGTGGCTTAAAAGCCAAGAGCCCCGTTATTTCACTGTAATAATCACATGCCAGTTCTAGTTCACAGAGGCCTCAGGGATGAATGAATGGTTTGGTTTGGTATCTGTTCATGGGAATAACTGGTCTGAACCAGCCTGTCCCAGCCATGGGGACCAGAGTTATGACCCCACTATTTATAAATTGACCAGATGTGCTGCTTTAGGTTCTTCTCGGAACCTAACAGGAGACACAGAACTCACTTGTAGCCTGGAATCCATATTGTCTGTGACACAAGCAGGTGGTTGATTGGCAGAAACCACATGGACAGAGTGTAAGGATGAGGTCCCATTTGGTTTACTTTGATACATAAAACATCTGTCATGTGCCAGCTTCTCTGAAACAAATAACAGTTACAAATGGAATTTGGGGGTACAGATGATACCAATAATCTTGTTTCCCTCTCCTCTTCCCCAAGGGATACTTACTTTAAAAGAGAACTGAGGGATGCCTGGGTGGCTCAGTCAGTTGAGCGTCCAACTTTAGCTCAGGTCATGGTCTCATGGTTTGTGGGTTCGAGCCCTGTGTCAGGCTCTGTGCTGACAGTTTGGAGCCTGGAGCCTGCTTCGATTCTCTGTGTGTTTCTCTCTCTGGCCTCTCCCACTTGGTCTCTTTCTCTCTCAAAAATGAATAAACATTTAAAAATGTATTAAAAAAAAAAAGAAAACTAAGCCCTGTCCAGTCTCCTTGGTTCCTGGGGGGCCGTTTGGGTTGAGCTGTTACCATGTGATGAGCTTTGGAGCCCTATTGTGCCTGGCCCTAAGCTGGGCTCCTTCCTCAGGGTCTTCATTGGGCTGTACCAGGTTCCCAAACCACCCTGCCCCTCCCAGGCCTGTGGTATGTGACTTTCCAGAAGGCCTTTCCCAGACATACTTTTATCTTCTTATGGCCATAGAAGTTGCCTCCAAATAGCCCGGCGCGGGGTGGATCTTTGGGGGTCAATCTTGCCTGAGTTCGGTCTCTTCCAGTGGGAGCTGCAGGGCTTCCTCAGCCCCCAGTGTCGGCATCCTTCCCTCTGGGCTTGCCCTCTTCAGCCGCAGGGAAGCAGAAAGCCTTTCTTCCTGATTTGTAAGCGTACCTGGTGGAGTCCCTGGCGGATCCTGCGCCCTCACTGTCTTGGACAGGTGGAGCGTCCCCCCACCCCCCACTGCCCCGAGGTTGCCTCTCGTGCCAGACATTGTGTCACGTGTGCTTCAAGGATTTAGTCATGAATCCCCAGCCACCTGATGAAGTCATTACTCACTTCCAATTGCAGAGGAGGGAAGGGAGGCTCAGAGAGAGACAGGAGGGAGGGGAGGCTCAGAGACAGGAGGCTCAGGGGACTAGCCTAGATTTTATCCAGTGTCCTGTCATGGTTTCTCTTGGCTCAGTGTAGAAAGGAGTGCTGTTGTAACTTTACCTGTTAGGGACAGAGTTGCCGACTGCTCCCTTGCACCGTCAGTTCTGAAGAGCTGGGCCTCAGTCTGGGCTCCCTCTCATGCGGTCTCAGGCCTTGGTAGGTTCTCCTTGTGCTGGAGACTAAATGACCAACGTAGCCAGCCAGCCACTGTGCATTTGCACACTTGGTCCCTTGCTCCTGGCCCGCAGCCTTGTCAGGCAGAACGGGCGCTGTCTGCAGCCCTCTGAGTAGCCAGCTGCAGCCTCAGGCACTGAATCTTCAACCCGCCTGCCTTGTTGCTGGGTGTGGCCCCTGGTGCCGGTGTGTCTGTCTCTCCAGTCACACTCCCCTGTGGAGGGCGAGCACGCAGGCAGGGCTGCCACAGGCCTTTGACCTTCCAGCTGTAATAATGAGGAGTTGTGTGACCTGCTCCCATGCTCCCATGCCAGGCACCAGGCGTGCTGCCAATTCACTTGCTGGTTATCTTTCAACTCCAAACTCTTTGGAGGCAGGGGTCCTAACTAAACAGAATTTAGCTAGAGCACCTGTGCAATTTTCCTGCATCTGGTGCTTCTATCCTGAGTTCATGGGTGTCACCGAGTGTCACTCAGTGTAAGTCCTCGCCCCACAGAGAGGCCAGCAGGTTGTGAATAGGAGGGGTTGGAGGAGCACCTGTGGATGGTGTGAGCCTCTGAGTGGGGGTCAAGACATCTTCCTCTGAAAATGCTCCGGAAGGAAAGAAACTGCATGTCTTTCCCAAAAGCCTCGAAGCATTTTATGTGGCAGAGCCAGCTCGGTCACTTGGCGTGTTTCAAATGTACCATTCTTGGCTGCCGGGACCCTCGTTCATTTGCAGTCACTGATTCCGGCTGCCAGCCACCCCTGGGTGATCCCATGGCATGGCGAGGGTGCTGGTTTCTTTATGGAGCTGCATTTGGCTTAGGTTGGCGTGTGTTTTCGCTGTCTGAAGTGGTTTAGGTATAGAGATTCAGTGACTCCATTCCCCACGTAATTTAACACCACAGTTCTCCATATGAGATGATTTTACTACATTGAGCCTTTATAGCAGATTTATGAGGAAGTTTTATTATATCTCCAAGTGACCCAGTGTAAGCAAGCAAGCTTATGCTTGGAGAGGTTTTTTTTTAGCATTTGGCTGTCCCTCCTGCTAAATGGTACCTCGCAGGAAGGGGAGGAAGGCAGCCGCAGTCTGCAGTGGGATGCTTGTTGGACCAGAGCTGTTAGCTGGTCTTCAGGGCGCACCCCACCCCTGCCTCCGTGCCAGGCTTTCTGTTCTTTAGTGAAGGCTGCAGCAACAGCACTTTTTGCTTTTCTTTTCCCCTTTATTTTCGAGTCTACCACATTGGAGTTGGGTTGTGTGATATCTTTTCCTGGCCTATTAGCTCAACATTGTGTACTTTGTAAACTGGAAAAGTTTCAATAAACAGAAGCAGTGGTAAAGAAGGTGGCACAGCAGGTGATGTGAGGGACCCTGATTTCTGACCCCTTTTTTCCCTGCTTTGTGCCTGTAACTCATACATTATCATGTTTTGGGGGTGGAGACCTTGGAGGTCTGGGTAAAATTCCACCCCCACCCCTTTCAGGGATGGCAGGTTAAATCGCCACTTAGGAACCTCTTGGCCAGGCATGCTTTAGCTTACTGGAACAAGTCTAGGTGGGCCTTGATGGAGGTCAAGAATTGGTGGTCACACCTGGTCCAGGATGTGAGGGCCCCACAAAGAGGGCAGGCTGGTGTGGGTTGAAAATGAAAGGTGGGTACTTCTAGACAGGTGTAATTGGCTCTCCTGGAGGGTAGAAAGAGGCAGGCTGTGGGCAGGCATGTGGTGGCCCCCCACTTGTCACTTCTATCTGAATGGAGTCGTCTCCCCAGTGGGCCTGTCATGGGGGGTAGATGCCAGCAACCAGCAAGTCACTACTGACATTGGGCAAGTGTGGTTGACATCCAGGGATGTGATCTAAAATGATGTGTGCATATCTTCTTATTTAACAGAAAGGCATGGCTTCTGATGTAAGCTTTAGAATTTTATTTCACCTATATTACTTTTTTGAAAGAAAAGTTAAAGGATTCGTGAAAATGTAGTATGGATAGGAATTTTGGATCTACTTTATTTAAATAAAAAATTTTGTTAGGTGATAGTTTATATGAAAAACTAGAGGAAGAATGATACTAGGAAATGTCTTCAGCTTGACAGTTTAATCCCAGTACAACTGAAATGAAACTACACATGCCCGAGTGTCTCCCTCAGTCCTCTGTCCTCAATTTACATTTTATTATTTTTACCCACTTAAACCTTTGTATTTTGTGACTCAGTCTTTACAGATTTTGGTTGTTGGGGGATGGGAAGGAAGCACTACTTATTAATTCTCAGTTTCAGTCTTGGTCAGAAATGCTTATGGTCAGAAATAGCTTGAATTTGGGCTTGTGGCTGCCTGGCCAGCCGCCCAAGGTGGTAAGGGAATAGTCGAGTTCAGGGTGGGGCCGAGTCCTGATGGACTGTGCTACCTCCTCTTTCTCATCCCGCCTGCCCTGCTGTAGTGGGAGCATGCTGGGGCAGGTGTCAGCTTGTCCAGATTCCTCCTGCAAGGCACACGCTGGTCTTGTGTCCACCTTTGTTGCAGAGTTGGCTTTATTTGGTCAGGTTTGTCTGCCACTGAGCATCCCTGTGATCTCTGCTTTAAACCCTTGTCATGCGCATGGCTCAGGAGCCCTGCCCTGAAGACAGCATCCCAGGCCGGCTCTCTGTTCCCCCTCTTCCCGGACCTGTCCCACCTTCCTGGCAGCTGCTCTGCGCCCATTCACGGTGGGAGAGGGACACACCCTGCTGTGTGGCCATCCAGGGTTGGGTGAACAAATGGGCTGTGTCTGACAGATGGACTGTGTTTATATTCAGTGAAGTTTTCCTTTCCACTCTCTGCTGGGAGCCTTTCCTTTTGCATAATGAAGCTCTTGCTCCTCACCCCACTTTCCCCTTTGCCTCCTCACATAAGCTGAAACATGGGTGATTCTCCCTAGAGAGCCAGAGGCCTTGAAATGAACTTGGGGTTCTTCCTCTGCTCATCCTACATCTCCTTCCAGAAGTGGGCTTGGGAGCCCCTTCCTCTGTGACCCGTGACTGTGCCATCCTCTCCACCTTCTGTCACTGCTCTCTGTCACTTCAAGTTACTCTGGGTTCCGGAAAGGACTCAGCACCTGCCTCTGAAGTCCTGTTACCTCCTTACTTTTCTCATGTCTGCAGGGATGTCTACATCACCAAGCTCGACTTCTGGACTTCTGCTTCCCACTCTGTGGTTATTCCTGAAACTGCCCCCGGGGTGTCCATCTCTGGGTCCCAGCCCTCTGAATCTCCGCCTCCCATTCTGCTATGTAGCCTGTTCTTGGCTCCCCCTTACTTCCTGTCTGCCAGGCCCACTGGAGCTTTATGCCATTGGCCCTGTGGTACAGGCGTGGCCGAGCCCCAGTCACTGTCCCAAGAGCTGAGAGTCTGGGGTGTGAACTTTTCATGTGACTAGGGTGATGGAGGGGATGTGTGCCAAGCACTGTGTGAGATTGGGGGAGGGGTAAGGCATCTGAGGCCCCCTCTTCCAGCAGAGTCTGGGAGGCAGAGGGAAGAATTATCCCTGGGAGCAGGGTGGGAAGGGTACTACAAGAAGGCCCAAAATAGTGCGGAGATACTAAACTACCTAATGTGGGTGTAGTTAATGAAATGTTGCATGCTCATTGGAAAGGGTTTAGCAAAACAGGGTCCTATAGATAGACAAGAAAATCTTGTACAGCCACTACCAGCATTATCATTTTAATATATTTTCTTCTTAACGTCTTCCACTTTGTGTGTGTATGTACTTCTGCGTATTTACATTGGTAGGTCCTAGAGTTTTACGTTTTCACCTGTCAGTTGTTATAAACTCCATGATCTCCATTTCAAATTCTGCACAGTATTTCACCATATTTCACCATATGACCGAACTATAATTTACTATGTCCCTAACAGGCATTTAGGCTTCTATTAAATCTTGTGATTTATGGCATAAAATATGTGACTGGCAGAAGCAGTGCTGCCGTGAGCGGCTTTTCCTGAGATCCTGCCAGAGGGCAGGGACGCCAGTCTTCTCATGCTCACTCTGCAGCAAACGTACCCCCACGCCTCCAACACATATGCACAGCACACAGCACACAGCACACTCCAGCTCGGCCGTGCGTCTGCTTTGTGCACGGATGGCCCAGCCTGAAGGGATGTGACCGCACTCTACCAACAGGTCTGGCCTTTGTACCAGCGAAGACTGTCCCCACTTCCATCACCACCACTCAGGGTCTTTGCAGCTTTGCCACCTGGCCAGTGACTGCCTGAGAGCTGAAGAAATAGCCACATGATATCTTCTTTGTAAGACATATTTTATTTTATTATTTTTTAAATGCTTATGTATTTTGAGGGAGAGAGAGAGAACCTGCATGTGAGCAGGGGAGGGGTAGAGAGAGAGAGGGAGCAAGAGAATCCCAAGCAGGCTCCTCTCTGTCAGCACAGCCTGACGTGGGGCTCAATCTCCCACCATGAGATCCTGACCTGAATCAAAATCAAGAGTCAGACGCTTAACTGACTGAGCCACCCAGGCACCCTAGACATATTGTAGATTAAGTTAAAATCTGAATGTGCATGAAGATGTTGATGTGGTCTGTAATATATGATCTGCATGCAGCCTGGCCAAGCATGAGATATGTTTACAATCAAACATGCAAATGAAAACACTGGCTACTCTCCCTTTTGTACACACAGATCTTATCTATGAAACTAGAGAGCTAACTGTAGTGAAAGTGTGGTTTTGAGTGGGGATTTCCTCCTTTACTTTCCAAACTTGCAGTAAGGGAACTGTGGTAGCTTTTCTTTTCAGCGTTCCTGTGCTTGCTGTCCTTGGCTGACTGCAGGGTCAGATTGAGACATCTCCAGGGTGGGTCCCGGCACGACTTGGGTACCGGGCAGCTGGCGTCTGTCTGGTTGTTCCCCACCTGTAGCACCAGCTGTCACTTAGGGACCACTGCTGCCATTCTTCTAGTGACGGCAGCTCAGCTGCGGGTTCCTTTATTTATTTAAAGAAAACAATTTTTAATTTTTTATTTTTGAGAGAGAGAGACAGTGTGAATAGGGGAGGGTCAGAGAGAGAGGGAGACACAGAATCCGAAGACAGGCCCCAGGCTCTGAGCTAGTGGTCAGCACAGAGCCCGATGAGGGGCTGAAACCCACGAACTGTGAGATCATGACCTGAGCCGAAGTTGGATGCTTAATCGACTGAGCCACCCAGGTGCCCCACGGGTTCCTTTATTTTGTTGATTTCAGAGTGTAAGCATCTTATTAATTTGAGAATATTTTTAAATGAGACTTTTGAGAACTTTCTTCATTCATCATACTTTGAATGGGTTAACCCAGAGTCCTGTTGTCATTGTAGGATGTTCTTTTCTTGAAGTAAGTCTGAACTGAGAAAATAGAAATCTGTTGGGAACACCTTGTCTAAAGTACTAAAACATGCCATTTGCTAAACCACCCAAATTAAATGATCTCTTCTTCATAAAAATTATTTAGGTTTCACTAAAAAGAGGTAAGGGGTGCCTCCTGTTGAGAAAGTTAAATTAGAAACAGGACTGTCTAGAAGTTTCGAATCACCACCTGCAGTGGGAGATTTGCCGCAGCCCCACAGAGCGGACCATGCTAGCCTGGCAGCCGGTTTGTTCCCTGATGCCTCCCTATAACAGAAGCCTCAATTTCTAGCTTTTTCGGGTGTTTTTCCGGGTATCTTCATAGGGAGCCATAATGACGTTGACTGATTTATGTTGTTTCCCGAAATCTCAGTAATCAGTTAGGCCATGTTTTATGGAAAAGCACATACATCGCCAGCACTCTTACAAGATAGTCTAAGGGTCCAACGTATCCTGGTAGCAGAGACACTTTGTGGAGGAGCAGAGATGCTGTGAACTCTCCTGCGGTGCCGAAAGTCTGGGCACTTTGAAAAATCTTGCTTCTTATCCAGCACAGCGCTGCCCTGTTCTCTCATCTTCTCTCCTTTTGCTTTTTTCCTGTCCTGCTCCTTTCCTTGTTCTTAGTTCCTCTAGGAAGTTCCTCTAGGAAGAGGAACCCCTTCTACTTTCTCGTGAGCCTATGTCCCCAAGCAGTGGTACAGCTCAACGGCCTAAAAAAGTGGAAACTGGTGGATTTGCAGGGGAGTCGGAAGAAGGGAGACCTGGCTCAGGCCAGGCAGGGGCTCCCCAGAGTTGCCCGGAGGCCCTGCAGCTTGAGGTAGGTGAATCAGGCCCAGACCACAGAGATTTTAGATCATGTGCTGGATCCCTGCAGACGAATTACATCAGAGGAGTCTAGGAATAGAAGCCAATTCTTAGAAGGCTGGGATGCATGAAGGGCAAGGCAGCTGCTTCTCAAATGTCTGATTGCTCTACTTCTGATGGCCTTAGCCCAGTGGGACCTGTCATGTGAAGAGTCTGCCTGCCTTGACCTAGAGCCATTGTGCCAGTGACCTCAGCCAACGGCAGGAAGTAGGCATGGGGGAGACTGGAAGCCAACACTCAGCAAGCCCACAAATGTACAGTGATTGGAGCCTAAGGAGGCCAGAGGTAATTAAGCGCTGGGAGGAGATAAATATAGGTTACCATTCCTGCTTTAAGAAAAAAAAAAAGGTGGGGGCGGGAGGGAAGGTCAGTTGATTCAGAGCTAAGATTATTTTCTTAAATAAACTTTTAAATTTTAGAATAGTCTTAGGTTTATAGAAAAGTTGCAAAGATAGTACAGAGTTCCTCTCTATCTCCTGCCCCCACCCGTGTTCCCACATTGTTAACGTCTTAAATTATCGTGGTACATCAGTCACAGCTAATGAACCGATATTGATGCATTATTATTAACTAAACTCCATGCTTTGTTTTCCTGTCTCCAGATCCTTATCCAGGATACCACATTACACTTACTCATCTTAATTCCTTAGAGTCCTCTTGGTTGTGAGAATTTTTGACTTCCCTTGTGATGACCTTGACAATTTTGAGGACTACTGTCCAGATATTTATAACCCACCCTTGTCATGGGTTTGTCTGATGTTTTTCTCATGTAATATTGGGGATATGGGTTTTGGAGAGCAAGGCCACAAGGATGAAGTCCCCTTCTGGTCACATCACAGCAGGGCACACACTGTCAACATGACTTATCACTGTGGACTCTGACCTTGAGCACTGGGCTCAGGTGAGGTCTATCAGGTTTCTTCTTGTAAAGGTATACTCCCACCTCCTATATAATGTTCTCTTTGGAAGGCATTTGTCATGTGTGGCCCACAGGTAAGGGGTGAGAGGCTTTACCTCTTTGAAGGGACAGGACATCAATTATTTGGGATTCTTCAGTATGGAATTCCAAATGGAATTATTTGGTATTCCCTTCAGTATGGGAAGAATTCTATTTGTTTGTTTGTTTATTCATTCATTTATATTAGTATAGAGTCATGGATATTTATTTTAGACTTTGGGTTATAATCCAGTATTAGGTTATTTATTTCATTGCTCACATCATTCCAGCTTTGGCTGCTGGAAGCTCCTTCAGTCGGCTCCTGGGACCCTTCGTCATACTCCCATTGTTATGGGACTTTTTACTGGGTTTTTGTTTTTTGTTGTTTTAGCACGTCCCTCCTTTTTGACACTGTAAGACACTCCATGCTCATCTTGTTATTTTCCTGTCCCAGCCCTAGAATCAACCATTTCTCCAAAGGACCCTCAGCCCTTTTACTGGAGAATATGGTATTAGAAACTAAGACATGGGCACTGAGTGTCTAAAAGTGTTATAATTTCAGTTCCTGTGCACTCAACTGAGTGACAAAGATGAAAGCAAAACATGTAAGTAGCAATACTAGTGAGGGGTAACTGAAAACCTCCTCCATTGGCCAGCTCTGCCTCCTTCTTGGGCTCTACACATATCATCTTACAGTTATAAATTGATGTGCCCCTTATTCTGAGTTCTGTTTTTGAAATTGTCACTATACTGGTGATATCTTTATGCATAGGCTCTTGCTCTGAAGTCACATACTTTCTTGCCAGCTCATGGTGGATGCTATGTCCTGAATGAATGATTCCTGCACCCTGAGTCTTGTAGTGGCTCTTGGTCAAAAGCAATAAAGTCTAACCTGAGAAAACAACCCAATGGAAAAGAAGTTTTGACACGTTGAGCTGGGTAAATAGGAAACAGAGCCATAGCTCCTTAAAGGGAGGGCTGCTTGAAGTTGAGGTTCAGGGACAGGTCTAGGGGCTGGGCTCGGAGCCAGCTCCTGTGTCTGGGGTGTGGTGGGAAGTGCTGTGGGATCTTGATGTGAGAGCTACTTGATAGAAGCCTCACATCCCGACCTAAAGACTCCAGACCCTTGCCTTTAAGTGAGTGCATGCATGTCTGTGTGCATGTGTGTGTACGTGATGTAGTTTTGGTTCTCAGCCTCACTGGGAAGCCAGTGTTGGGCCGATTGCCTTAGCCCTCTGCGGGGTGCCAGTGGTATTAGAAAAGAGGGTGATGAGAGCAGAGAAACCTCAAAAGAAGAGGAGGTAGTACTGAGTGACCAGTTTGTTTCATGATTGGAAAGCTGTGTCAGATCTGTCTGAGCTCCTGAGCATGGTGGGGCCCCAAAGGGAGAGAATCCAGGAAAAGCCAATTCTGAAGAGAATGTGGCCTCACACTTCAGTGGGTGCCATGAGTCCACAGCTGGTGGCTAGTTGACTTGGAAATGCTATATTGGACCTCAAGGGAGAGGGATGTAGGCATCATCTACTGGATGGCTTAGTAGATAAAATTGGCGTGGTGCAGGAGAGTGGAGGCACACACTGAGGACTAGGCTGGGCCCGCAACCTTTTCCTGTCTTTGTGGTTGTCCTCGGTGGTGGCAAAGGGCCCTGTCATGATGAATGACACTGATGGCACTGGCTCACTGAAGCACCAAATGGGAGCTGTCATTTACACTCCCATCTGTTGGCAGCATCAGTACCAAGTGGTTCAGCATCTTTTATCTTGGGGATTTTGTTTCTTTAATTTTTTTTTAAATGTTTTTATTTATTTCTGAGAGAGAGAGAGCATGAGCAGGCGAGAGTCAGAGAGAGAGGTAGACACAGAATCCAAAACAGGCTCCAGGCTCTGAACTAGCTGTCAGCACAGAGCCCGACGCGGGACTCGAAGCCATGAATCATGAGTTCATGACCTGAGCCGGAGTTGGATGCCCAACCGACTGAGCCACCCAGGTGCCCCAGTCTTGGGGATTTTGGAGCACTGTGCTGCAACCCCGAGGTGCCTGACTCCTTTGACAATCTTGCTCTGAGGGAAATTTGGCCCTAAAGGTTTCTTCTCAACAGAGAAGGAAAGGGGAAGGGGCTCCCTGCCCTGAGGCTGAGAGGATGCACAGGAATGCGGCCCCCTGCCGTAACTCTGGGCACATAACTTGTTTCCAGGAGAGAGTGATAGAGGCATCTTTCACTGTTTGGCCTGAGTTTTTGTCCTTGGCTAATGTGGACTTTTGTGTAGGGTTTTACGCCCTTTCTCTATGCCAAATTCGGTCTGTCTTTTCCATTCCCTCTGTTTGGAATTAACATCTTTGTAGGACTCATGTGTGTGTGGAGTGATGTGCACAGTCTAGAAAGGCCCAGGGCAATGAAGTTTATCCAGAACTCCTTGTGATCTCCTAAGGTGTGGTGGCTGGGAGTGAGGGGGGAGCTGTGGAGATAGTGAGCAGGACTCCGGTTCTGGGTGTGTCACCATGTCACCGGGACTTGGTGATGCGTTGGCTGTGGGGGAGGGAGGGGCTCAGGGACAAAGGAAGGAAGACTCCATGTTTTGGAGCAGGAGGAGACTAGAGTGGAGCGGGAGGGGCAAGGAACAGCACTGCCAGCTCTAGAAAGTCAAGAATGTCCTCTTGAGGGCTAGGGTTTTCTGCTGGTTTCCTTTTTTCTGACTATATTGCTCGTCGCATAGGAATCTCTGAAAAGAGACAGTACCTGGATCTGGAGAATGGAGCCCCATATGAAGATGAAGACACCATATGGGAGGGACTGGGTCTATCCTATGGTGGTCTTCTCAGTTGGGTCTCACAGAGGTACCAGTCCTCACGCCTATGGTATTATGGTAAACACGGAGGAAGACCTTGGGGCTTTGGGCAAGGGAGTTTGACTCTCATCGGTTAGATATTGAGGTACTTCCAGAGGTATTTGCGACCTGGTTTGGTCCTGAGCCTTTATTGTCCTTGTGGGGATCCCTTCCTTCCTCTCATTCTGCTTGAAACTAGGATTATACTTCTTGTCCCAGAATCGCCACTAGTCTGTGACACCAAGCCCTCCCAGTCAATGAGGGGGGAATCTAGAGGACCCGTCAGTGGTGACAACTAGGTGAAGGGTGGACACCTGCCACAAATCTGGCCAGAAAACACTTTGAGGCAAAATATTCGCTCTTTTGGGTTTCACAGCAGATCTTGAAGGGCTTGTTTGTTTTCCAAAATTATTATTTTACGGTATGAGGACTCTTTCTGCTTAGAACAAAATAAAACACTTCCCAAAGAAAAGAAGCATTTAAATGCTAACTTCATAATTAAAGAAAATTATAGTTGGGGGGGATAAAATGAAGTTGCATTTCTTTCTGGTGGTGGGGGAAAAAAATCAAAACCCAAACTGTGTCAGACAGACAATAGTGGGAACGATAAGTTCCATCTGTATCTAATTGTAGTTGAGACCCAGTTAATCAAAAACAAATTGTATTTCCAAAAAGAGTGGGAGGTGAGCTTTGTGCATTTCCAGAAGATTCTCACAGTATGAGTAGTCGCAGAGTCAGATGGTGGATTTTGTTTTTAAGTTTGTGTTAAAGTCTTTGTTTTCAGCAACTGCCTTCCTGGTAGCATGCTGCTCCCTGACCCAATAGCACAGTAACAAACATGTAAGGCAAGATTGTTTCACAAGCAGCCACCCGCGGAGCCAGTGTGGGGCGGGTCTGGGGAGCAGAAGGTAAACCAAGCACCTGTGAGCCCCTAAGGCCCTCATGTGGTGGACGTTCTCAAAAGCACTCACATGCGCTCTCATCTGGATGGTTTGGTTTCCGAGTCCCCAGGAGGGGGGCCAGGGAGAAGCATCATGCTTCGGTTGACAAGAACATTAAAAGCCGGTAACCTGANAATTAAAAAAAAAAAATAAAAAGCTGGTAACCTGATTATGGGTGACGAGAGGGAAGCCATCATAATGGGTAGATGGGACAACGGAGAAAGAGCAGTAAGCCTAGTGCATTTCATAGAGAGACAAGCCTGCACCTTTGTGTACAGTCACACATGGAGTTGTGTTCCTTTTCATCCCCATACTGCAGATGGAAGGGACTGTCAGGGCATGCAGGTAGGGGACAGGACTGGATCTGTGTTGTGGCAAGAGTACAGTATATTTTATAACATTTTTTTCTAGTGTGGTTTGCTTTTTTAAAATTGCCACCCAGCTAATAATCTCTGTGGCCAAAAGGAACTGCTAGAGATTTCCCTACTGGAACATCTCTCTTATTGTCTGAAGGGATAGACCCTGCTGATATGCTCTCTGGGGGCAGGTACATCATGTCCTTTATCACTGATTCCCATCTCACACCTGGAATCTGTCCTGCCTCAGCCAGCTGGGGGGAAATCTCACAGGGGTGTGAGGGCAGGGATCTGGATTCCTGTGATATCATGGGGTCCTTTAGGGATGACTCCATTGGTACCTTCATGAAGGTGAGCACAATCAGGGCCTGGGGGAGGTCCAGGCACTGGCTGACTCTGTAAAGAGTGCCCATCATGCCTGTACAGGAAGCACAACCTTCTGGCATCAGTTTGCTATCTGGAGGAACACTCAGGGGATGCAGAGCCTATTGAGGAACTCCGCAGAACAATGGCGGTTTGCTAAGGACTGACTTTGGGCTTTGTGGGTGATCGAGGAGCTCCATTTCATAGATGAGGAATCTGGGGCTGGAGGGGTTCCAGAGTGCAATCCCCTTCTCAGCTCCTGCATGGCAGAGCCAGCACTGGAACCACCTTCCTAGCCCCCACCCCCTGCCGAGTGGGTAGAGATGGTTATCTGGTGGTGTCACATTCCCAGCCCTCTCCTCAGTTTGGTTCTCAGAATGCCATCTGCTGCCCTTGGGGAATGGACAGTACTTGGTGATTTCCAAGAATGTGTTAGCAACTGTCCTCTCTCCCCAGCCTCTCTCCCCAAACCAGTGTTTTTTGGGAGGGAAGAGTACCACATTTCTCTCAGATGTTGATTGGAACCCTTTTGGCCTTCTCAGCTGAGTGACCCAGGATGAAATGAGACTTTTAGGTGTAGGAGAGAGTTTATGTGATGGGTATTTATTGTGAGGGCTGTATTGTGGTTCATATGCTTCCTGATGATCCAACCATGCATGGTAGTGCACGCACAAGTTGGGAAAGGACAGAGAGAGTGGGGAGAGAGAATCCCAAGCAGGCTCTACTCTGTCAGTGCAGAGCCCCGTGCAGAGCTCGATCTCACAAACCTGTGAGATCATGACCTGAGTCAAAATCAAGAGTTGGACGCTTAACTGACTGAGCTACTCAGGAGCTCCTTTAAAAATAACGTATTTTTAAAGGTATGGCTTAGTTCCTCCTGAGGGAAGTTTCCTCTTAGTGTGTAGAATTCCTACTCTGCTGGTTGATGCCAGCTTCCCTGACATGGAATATTAGACTAAAAGGAACTTGCATGTAGTGTTTTGTTCTTTGTTAGAAATTAAGTATAAATTCTATCAGGATCTACTTCTGGAATGATACTATTAGGAGTTCTGCAGATCTGCTCCTCAGCAAAACAACAATCATTGATAACAAATTTTTAAGGAAATCAATTAAAATATCTGGAAATTGCCCTAAAGGCATACAGCAAATGAAGAAACATTTATTCAGGAAAATGTAGTAAACCACAGTAATAACAGCAAGAGTTTGTGGCACTTGAGCTTTTGCCTTCTTTTCCCTGCTTAGGTCAGCGTGACAGAAGCCATACCTTTGGCTGGATGTGGCCAAGAAGGTGTGGCTTCCTCTCCCCTGGGTTTCCATCAAGGGCTCTAACATCTCCCTGAGAGGGACAGCTGCCAGCATTTCTCATTCCCCTCGAGCTTCATGTTGCAGAGGCTAAATTCCAGGCAAGTACAACCAGCCTCTACATGTAGGGTGGAGGCTCTTCACCAAGCTGAGAATCCTGAGGCCCCAATTGGCCCCTGTTACCCCAGTTTACTTGTAGGGCAGAGGCTCAATTCCAGAAGAGTCAAGCCTAGAAGATCAAGAGCTACTGCCCCCACCCAGCACTCTGTTCATAAAACAAGGGTGCCACTCTGAGAGAAGTGGGCCACTGTCCTTGACCCCAGCTCCAGGGCAGTGGCTCAGAGATTTTGCCAAGGAGGGGAAGAGGTAGGCCATAAGAAGAGAAAGCTCTGAGGCTCTCCCCAAAGGTGCTGAATTTATTTACAACGGAGTATGGGGAAGTTCAGACCTAATGATACACTCAAAAACAGAGATTTTGGTGGTAAGCAAGTAACGAGGCTGGTAGGTCCCTGAGAGCAAGAGTTGAAGCTTTAGGCAAGAGACAACCAGGGAAAGAGACAACTAGGAAGAACCCTCCTGGGGTCAGAACAGACCTCAAACACAAACATCAAAAACTACCCCTTCACAAAGGCCTGCATTTAACTGGATCAGGCTGTGTAACAATTGACGTCCCAGATCATCGTCAAAAACAGAACATTCCAAACCTGCAATTCATGGAGGCTAACAGCTGGGTGTGATAACATCAGAGGCAGGCAGCCTGAAAGCGAGCAGGGAAGAGGAGAGCCCTAATAAAACCATTGTCATCCCAGGGAGACTGTGCCCCCTGAGGAACACCATTGGAAGCCGAGTTCTGTGGGGAAGAGGGGGCAGGGACGAACTTCACTAGAGGAGTCCAGCCAACTCACTGGAAGAATAAATAGAAACAAGCCCCAGGGAGGAGAGGATCACCATTCAGAGATCTACAGTGTATTTAAAAGGTCCAGCTTTCGACAAATAAAGATAAGACATGCAAAGAAATAGGACTTTGAGATGAGATTTTTAAAAAGTGAAGAAACTGTGTGGGAGAGGGCTGAGATGCTGGGTTTATTAGACCAAGACTTCTTATCAGCCATGATAAATGTATTCAGAGAACTGGAGGAGCATGCTTAATGAAGTAAAGACCTGATATGATGACAGCATCTGACCAATTAGGGAATAAATCAGTAAAGAGATAGAAAATATAAAAGTGAACCTAATGGTTAGGGTGTCTGGCTGGCTCAATCGGTAGGGCATCTGATTCTTGATTCAGGGTCACGAATTCAAGCCCCATGTTGGGCATGGAGCCTACTTAAAACAACAACAACAAAACAAAAAACCCAAACCAAATGGAAATTCTGGAGTCGAACAGTAAAGTAACTCGTGTGAGGAATTCACTGGAAGGGCACAGCACTAGATATTAACTAGCAGATGATAGAACTAATAAGCTTAAAGATAGGGTGATAGATTATGCATTTCAAATGACAGAGGAAAAATAAAGAAAACAAACAGAGCCTCAGAGAAATTTAGGATATCATTAAACACACCAATATCCATATAATACAAATAGCAGAAGGTGAGGAGAAAGGAACAGAAGAAAAAAGAAATAATGGCTGAAAACCTCCCAAATTTGATGGAAAACAATCTACACATTTAAGGAACACAATAAACTCCGATAGTATAAATACAAAGAAATCCACACCTAGGCATGTCATAGTAAAAAATGTAGCTGGAAAGCAGCAAGAGAAAAATGACTCATATTGTACCAATGAATCCCAGTAATATTAGCCACTGACCTCTCATAGAAACAGTGGACGTGGGATAGAGAAGACAGTGGGATGGCTTATTCAAAGTCCTGAAAGGAAAATAACCCACCAACCAAGGGTCTTATATCCAGCAAAACTCCCTCTCAGCATTGAAGGTGGAAGAAAGAGATTCTAAAATTAAAATAAAAACAAAAACAATTTGTCGTCAGCAGACCTGCCTTACAGGATACTTAAGGAAAGTTGTTGTTGAAAGCAAATGACCACGGATGACTATTCAAATCCATACAAGGACGGGCGCCTGAGTGGCTCTGTCGGTTAAGCGTCCGACTTCGGCTCAGATCATGATCTCACGGTTTGTGGGTTCGAGCCCCGAGTCGAACTCTGTGCTGACAGCTAGCTCAGAGCCTGGGGCCTGTTTTGGATTCTGTGTCTCCCTCTTTCTCTGACCCTGCTCGCTCGCTCTCTCTCTCTCTCTCTCTCAGAAATAAATGAAACATTAAAAAAACAAACAAACAAATCCATATGAGGAAACCAAGAATGCCAGCAGTGTAAGTTATCATATAGTTATAAAAGGCAGTGTAAATGTGTATTTCTCCCCCTTTCTTCTTTGAACTGACTTAAAAAGCAATTTTATTAAATGATATGCATATGGCTATATTGTTGGGCCAATAACATTTAGAAACGTAATGTATTTGGCAATAACAGCATAAAGGAGGTAATGGAAGCAAAGCCTTCCTGGGGGAGGGGAATTATACTACATTAGGTAACTTGAATCCATAGGACAGAATGAAGAGAACCAGAAATAGTAAATAAGTAATAGAAATAGCTCTGTAAATGTATACCTGCTTTTCTTCATGTTTTTCTTCTTTAAAAACATGAAGCTATGTAAAGAAATAGTAACGGTATATTTTTGGGTTTCTAGTATATATAGATATATGTGTAGGAATAGTTGAACAAAGGGAATAGAAATATACAGGCAGAATGTTTCTATGTCTCCCTGGAATTATGTGGATAAAGTAATTAAAGGTTACACTAGAAAATATTATCACCTGATGCAAAGGAGAGCAGTAAATGAGGAAGAGAGGAACAAAAAAGACAGAGATGTCTATTTTCTTACCCACCTTCAGATGGTTTTTATTATACAGTTTATTAAACTAAACATTCGAGTGTGACTTTCTTTAATTCTGTGTGAGAAGCAATGTTATTGGTCCTCTCTGGATAGAGCCCTCATCTGGCTCTGATTCATTCTGGGTCTTTTGTCGAAGGTGTATTTTAAATGTCATGTTCAGAGCATGTACAGTCCTGACCTGGAGATTGTAAAGATGGAGTGAGGGAGAAGCTTGGGGCCTGGAGTTTACAGTCAGGGATTGGTGTGTCCTGGTTCTGGTACTGTCCGAGTTGTAACATTGACTGGTCACTTTTCCATCTCTGACAGCGGACATCAAATGTTAAAAGGTCACCCTGAGCACTCAGTGAGATAATGACTGGTGTGTGCTTGACCACAGGCTCCCCCAGCGCCATCGCAGCAGGTCAGATGCGGGGAGAGAGGGGATTCAGTAAGAGGGCAGTGCACCCTGTGCAAGCAGAAACGTGGGGATTGCTTTGCCACCTCTCATCCTTGACCTCTTACTGGCAGCATCCACCAACCCACATGCTGGACGTGGGCATTGCATTAGATTACAGGACGCCTGGTACAATCTGTAAGGTGTGTTGTTACGGACTAAACTGTCCCTCCCTGCCATTCATATGTTTAAGTCCTGACCCCCAATATGACTGTATTTGGACATAGTCTCTCTAAAGGGACAGTTAAGGTTAAATGAGGTCATAAGGACAGGGCCCTAATCCAATACAACTGGTATTCCTAGAAGAAGGGACAGCAGAGAGGGGCTCACAGATTAAAGGCCTTGTGGGGACACAGCAAGAGGGTGGCCATCTGCATACCATGGAGAGAGGCCTCAGGAGGAACCTACCTGCTAGCCTCTTAATTTTGGACTTCCAGTCTCCAGAACTGTGAGAACATAGATGTCTGTTGTTTAAGCTGCCCAGACTGTGGTGTTTTGTCACGGCAGCTGGAACAGACTCATGAACCTATTAATTGTTCTTTCTTGATACTGACAGCCTGACTGCTGCGTCCTGCCCCACCGAGGAACTGGGAAAGCAGCCCCACTCAAAATTGCAAACGTGTAGGCATGTAAGATCATTACAAACAAGAAGGCAGTTTTGGAGTTGTTTTCTCTCTGTCCTCCCTCCTTCGGACCTGTTTAATGACCAGCTGGTGACAGAAGCCATCTGAGTGGTGGTGGCATGCTGCTGGAAGGAGGCTGAGGGTCTGGTTTGTGTGCACAGTGATATGGCCATTCTCCCAGAAATGCCAGGTTTGGATTAGATTGTGATCCCTTCCCTGTTCCCCCCGCCTAAAACCATGGTGGTGGATAATCACATCGGTATTTTTAGAACTGGTTTGCAGTTTCTCTGTGCAAACCTTTCCCTGGGTACATGGTTTAATCCTCTCATCCAGCCTTGTTTAAGATCTACAGAGTGCTATATTTATTTGACTTTATTTGAAATTTCCAGGCTTTTCAGAATGTTGCTCCAAGAAGTCTGATGCCTACAGAACTCTAGAACTTATGCCTTAAAAGGCTTAACTTCTGATATGTTTGTAGGCATTCTTTTTACAAAAAA
>NW_027551558.1:8192940-8195390 GCF_008692635.1 Crocuta crocuta | reverse complement strand
GGAGTGTTATGTGGAAACTAATTTGACAATAAACTATTTGTAAAAAAAAAAAAAAAAAAAAAAAAAAAAAATAGGGAACACTTCATGACTCTGCATGGCATCCTTGTACAGGGGCTGTGCTGATCTTCTTGTGGCGTTCCAATTTTAGTACATGTATTGCTGAAGAGGGCACTGTTGGTATATGATTTATTTTTCCCTTTTTTTCCTAGACCATCTAGGACAGGGTAGGTAACCTCCCCCCAACTCCCCCATGAATTAGTGTCAGGAAGTCTTTTTTTTTATGCTTTGTTTTTTAGAGCAGTTTTAGCTTCATAGCAAAGTTGAACAGAAAGTACAGACCATTCTCATATAACCCCCTGTCTCCACACAGTTTTTTAATTGTGCCCTTGTGTTCTTCCAAGGACAGTAGGGGAAGAGTCTCCTTTCTAGAGAAGCAGGAGGTTTTTCGGCTAAGCTGATGACCATCAGGGGTCAGGTGGAGGTTGAAGGAGACATCTGCCTGCCTCGGTCTTTGGCCTGAATGGGTCTGGCACCCAGCAGAGCATCATGGGGTCTCCTGCGGGCCCCATGGTGTCACAAGACATGCACTCAGCAGGCCCAGATCTAATCCCTTGAGGATGCCTCAGTACTGCTCACCAGCTCAGGCTGTATCATTCTCCAGAGGGAATGTGTGTCATTTAAAGATTTAAATTCTGACTGCTGCCTTTTCAAAGCATTTTTTTTTTTTTTGCCTTTGTATCTCATTTGACCCTTACCCAGTCTTTATGTCACTGAAATTTTACTTAGTACCTTGTAGTCTACAAAGTCTTCACACACACACTTTCTTAATCGAGATTTGCAACAAACCACTAAGGTGGGGCTGTCTCCCCAGCTTAATGACAGAGGACACAGGCTTAGAGTCAAGCGTTCCCACACAGCAAAAAAGCTGGTTGGTGGTGGGGATGGAGATGGGATGCCATATTCCATTCACTCTGCTCCAGGCCCAGTGTCCTGAAGGGGACATGTCTGCCCCTGGAGATGGATGCAAACTTCATATCTGAATAGTTAAATGTGTTATATATACATATATATATGTAACTTAAATATTTAAGGGTGCCTGGGTGGCTCAGTCGGTTAAGCGTCCGACTTGAGCTCAGGTCATGATTTCACGGTTCGTGGGTTTGAGGCCCGCGTCAGGCTCTTTGTTGATAGCTCAGAGCCTGGAGCCTGCTTCAGATTATATGTCTCCCTCTCTCTCTGCTCCTCCCTCACTTGTGCTCTTTCTCTGTCAAAAATAAATAAAAAGATTAAAAATTTTTTAACTTTAATATTTAAATATTAGTGTTAGTAATATTAAATACTTAAATATTTAAATAGTTAATATTTAAATAGTTAAATTTGTTATATATGTGTAACAANTTTTTAATGTTTTATTTATTTCTGAGAGAGAGAGAGACAGCATAAGAAGGGGAAGGTCAGAGAGAAAGGGAGACACAGAATCCGAAACAGGTTCCGGTCTCTGAGCTAGCTGCCAGCACAGAGCCCAATGCGGGGCTTGAACCCACAAACTGTGAGATCCTGACCTGAGCCAAAGTCGGACGCTTAACTGACTAAGCCACCCAGGCACCCTGTGCTGGTTCTATTCTTTGCACACAATAGAAGTCATGACCTCCATGTGCCTGCCATTTGGGAAGTACTGCAGTATCTGTGCTAACTCTGAGATGACCCGAGTGGAAAGCAGAGTCTTGCTGTCTGTCCCCAGAGAGGGGGAAGAATGATTCTCTGTGACTGAGGCAGGCTTTGTTGTGAGGAGCAAGTGACAGAGCAGAATTAACACAACTCAGACCACACAACTCTGTCCGTGTAGGAAAGTAGACTGGGGGTAAGTTGTGGGGAGGAAGGGCCACATCCAGCAGTGGGACACCAAAGTGCCCAGAGTCTGTGATCCTGAGACCCAGTAGCTGAATTAAAACTCAAAGTAGGCAAGAGCCCAGGGGCTGTGATTCTTTTTTTTTAATGTTTATTTTTGAGAGAGAGAGAGAGAGACGGAGACAGAGAGAGAGAGAGAGAGAGAGAGAAAGAGAGAGGAGTGAGTGGGGGAGGGGTAGAGCGAGAGGGAGACACAGAATCTGAAGCAGGCTCCAGGCTCTGAGCTGTCAGCACAGAGGTCGACGTGGGGCTTGAACCCACGAACCATGAGATCATGACTTGAGCTGAAGTTGGATGTTTAACTGACTGAGCCACCCAGGCGCCCAAGGGCTCTGACTCTACATCAGTTGTGTTTCAGTGACATTTCTTTGCTCCTTGTTTGTAGCTGATAAATATGCAGATGCATCAGACACTGCTTAGCTGAGCAGTGCTGGGAGAGCTCTGGCCCGATGCAGGGTATCTCTGAAGTGATACAAGATTTCAGTTGTGTTCTTATATCAGTGCCTGCACAGTATTCTGGGGGTGGGGGGGTGGGGGGGGGC